>NC_056747.1:70487512-70534320 GCF_019279795.1 Protopterus annectens | reverse complement strand
GTCATTGACTTTGTAAGCCAGAGTCCCTTTATTTGGGGATTCAGTAATGGCTTCCAGCTTGTAGTCATCTGCGGACTTTGTAAGCCAGAGTCCCTTAGTGTTGGCCTGTACTTCAGAGAAGTAGATGCCAAACAAGAGTGGTCCCAGGACAGAACCCTGTGGTACAACACTTGTCACTTGTCTGGAGCTGGATTTGGAGTTGGCTACTTTTCCAGTGTGTGTTCTGTCAGTAAGCCAGTTTGCAACCCATCGAGTGATGTAGGGATTAATGCCCAGCTTTGTAAGTTTATCTATGATTCCAGAGTGGGGGATAGTGTTGAAAGCCTTGTCGAGGTCCAAGTAGGCTGTGTGAACCACCTTACCCTTGTTCACGGCTCTGGAGACCGATTTGAAGAAGTAGATCAGGTTCAGGAGGCAAGATCGGCCCTTCACAAACCCAAACTTGGTGGGGTCCAGTGTTTGAAGGTTGCCAATATCTTTGTTTATAAGTTCCATGATAATACGTTCCATGGCCTTGCAGATTAGGCTCGTCAGACTGATGGGATGGTAGTTCCTGGGATACAAAGTGGATTCCCCCTTGTGCAGTGGGATGACTGTAGCTGTGCGCCACGCTGTGGGAACGAAGCCTGAGGTGAGTTATAACTGAAATGTCATGGAATCACAAGAAAGTAACGGCTTTTATTGCATGCATATTCTTATAGACTAGACAGACTATTTGTGCCTAATTATCACTAGCCAGTACAACTGTATACATACATAAGTAAAGAGACATACATATTCCATGTGAAATTTCAGTTTCATTTATTTTACACAATAAAGTAAACAAGCAAGCAGACACACAGCTTCCATGTGAAGTCATAGTTTTATTTATTTGACCGTTTCATAACTATCATATGTAGGCATAGACAGATATTTTCGATGTAGCAGGTCGAAAATGAAAATCTAAATCACAAGTGAAATCAAGTTTGATATTTTGTTGAAAAAAGAGAAACTGCTGATGAGTCACTACACTGAAAAACATCTATAATACATGCTCACTAGTTCAAGGAACACCACTGTACATAAAACTAACAAACAATAGAGATACTTTTATATTTAACATAGCCACTCTATTAAACAGCTTATTTATATTTATACATTTTACATATGTACATACATGCACATATTTCAGGCATGAGAAAAAAATGCCATTCTTGCCTGCAAAGTTGTAGTTACAGTTTGACCTAATTTCCATTTTTTTTATTCGTTCATCTATTATCTTGCTTGAATTCTGCTTCTGCATTTTGCCCAACTGTTTGACATTCCTTCTGAAAGTGGTATGATTCTTTATTATGTTTACCATTAATAAGCATAGCCAGCTAAGCTCAAGCACTGTTGAGTGAGTTAAGCTTCATGGTCAAGAAGCACCATGCTATATACCCCAAAGAGAATTTATGATTTCCAGGCTATTCATTCAGAATATTAATTAATACAGACCATGTCTAGGATTGCTTGACATGCATAGGAAGTTGATTCAATAAGTAAAGGATTCCTTGGGATAGAAATCTGTTGTGCCAGCCTTGTGCCATTTCTGTGTCTATAACAGATTACAGTCTTTGCTGTGGGTATTCATGGTGCTGTGCATGTTGCATAGCTGTAAGAGGTCAAGCAGGGTAGAATGGGCCATGTACCGTATGGATGGACAGCAGTCTGTCTGCTGAAGAATGGCATATAGAGCAAGAACTGCACATTATCAAAAATGACATTTGAACCCATGATTTAAAAATCACCATGAATAGCAGGCAACAGTATTGATTGTGGAAGGGTGTACAACTCTGAAAACTGTGTAGCATCAGTGTAAATAGGATAATTTTGCCTTTAACACACATTTTCCATGTTACACCTTTTGTACTACAATAGGTCACAGGTATTGTCAGCATGTTGCAGGAGGTAATACACACACACACACACACACACACACACACACACACACACACACACACACACACACACACACACATATATATATATAAAGACAGGTGTTTCCATTCACATGGAAGAGCACTAGCAAGGGACCAGGTGATCAAACATACATGCAGGTAGCTCCAGTCAACAAAAGGTATTATTGTAATGTGCAATATGTGTCTTACAGGTAACACCCAGGTTCTGCAAATAAAAGACAACAATGTTAGGTGTGGTTCATAGGTAGGTACTAGGCTATTGACCCTAGCACCTATACAAGCCTAGCCAAAAAGGTACCCTGGCTTTTGCCACCCAAGAAAATTATTTTCCTGTGCCCCTGTCAAGCAGAACCACAGAAGTGATCCCTGGTGTGAATTTCCTATTACCCATAGAAGAGGTTATTTTTCAGTTATCTTTCATAAGCATTGTAATTCCATCTTTCTGATTTCTTGATGTTCCCCCACAAAGTCGTTGCCCACTTTACATGAGAAGCTGCTGCTATGCTAAATGAGTGTGGAATCTAACTGAACGAGGGTATATGTTTGGGGTCCAAGCTTCATCACTCCACTGCTTTCTTCAGTACAGCCTCACCTGAAGCTGGGAAAACAGGGTACCCTTCTCATGGCAGAGAACTGCTCCTTCTTAATTGCCAGTCTATGATGAAACTGTGTGAGTGGATTTCTATGTTGTATGCACAGTGTTTGGTAATGTTGTAGCCATTGTACTACATTGCATTCTGTGGCCCCTGAGTCTGGAGTCAGCCACTGGTTCTTCACCTCTTCATCAGTCATAGTTTATTCATATTTATCCTTAGAATATTCTTAATTTGACCAGCTAAGTGCTCCACAGTCCACATAGGGATGCTACAGGCTATGAAAAACAATCTGTTGTATTACTAATGGCATATATTTTTGAGTTTGTCTCATAAATCTCGCACTGTCTCCCCATAACCTTGTGCAGCCAGCTGATAGCTTGCCAGGTGTAATGCTGCATTCAACTTGTTTTAATCAGCGTCTAACAGTAGCAGGGTGTGTGCCCTATATTGTTTTATTGTTATGAGCCATAAAACTAGATAATCTTGCACCTTTCTAGTGTCTCTAACCTGCTGCAGTGCCAGTTTGTAAGACACCAAATAATTTCTTATCTGTTATTGTCATACGTGCATTGATATTGTGAATGAATTTGTACCCACGTGGTACCGTGCAGTTTCCAATGCCACTCTGTTGATTTGAGCCCACTGGGAAAGCAACATAGTGTAAAATGTGTAGTTATTCTTCACTGCACACTTTCTGCTGATTGCTCCCTGCCTGAACTATACTTACGTTGTCTGATTTTGAGTTGGGAGTACCTTGCTTGCCTTCTGTTTGTATATCCAGGAAGAACTACAACTATGTAATGGAAAATTAATGTTTACATATAATTACTCTTGGCCACTTGCAGCTGAGCTTGCTTCCTCTTAAGTACCTCCCCCCACCAAATTCTCAGGGACATGGCAACAGTTATCCTGAAAAAAAATGCAGTGGAGTTTGAGTGTGTGCTAACTCAAGTAAGAATATCATCTCTAAAAATTTAGATGACTGAAAGCAAGAATACTCTTGTTACTTGATAGGTTCATAGGTGGTTACTAGGCTACTGACCCAAAGGTTTATATAACCCTAGCCATGTGTACCCAATATAATACTAGAGAAACCCAATATAAAGGATCTAGCCTAAACTCAAAATCTTAGTTAGCAATGGCTGCCCATATCTAGGAGGGTCTTAGGTGAAATCCCCGGCAAGGAATTTATGGTATCCCATCCAGGCTACAGTTAAACAGTGGCATAGATGGGCTCTGTTTGATGTGAATTGGTATCTTATTCCTGAGGTGTGGCAACCTCTGAGAGACATATCTGTCTCTCCAGCAGGTCCTATTTATGTTGCAGGCCAGGTTAAGGTTCCTGGGACAAGTGACCCTTATCCCATTTGTCTTGTGGATGTGCAGCATTTCTATTAGGTGTGGGTATAAGATTGCTGTGTAGGCCAGACACAGATCTCCTCTAAGTAGTCTGTATACTACTGAGTACAGTGACAGTGACTTCAGTCTATCAATGTATGAAGTAGTGGAGACCATGTAATTTTCTTAATTAGACACCTCTGAGGTCTCTCAAGTGGCTGCAGGTGCCAGGTAAGGTACATACAAAGAGAGCATTGTACTAGAGTATTGGCCTGATGAGGGTGAGTACAGGGAGTTATGACCTGTTTCACTCTTGAGGCAATACCTTTGCTAATGAGGTGAGCAACATAGAATGCCTTCCTTACCACAGTAGACACACTGTGGTCAAAGTTTAGGCTACAGTCAACTTGTTTTCCCAATTCTCTCACTACTGAGTTGTTAATGTAGGGTAGGGTATTATTATTTATATGATAGTCTGCAGGGATATGATTTTTACAAAATGGAATGATAATGCATTTTTTAGCACTGAGTTTGAGTCCACATCTTTGGCAACAATCATTCATTTGTGTAAATCTCTTGAAGTATATTACATTGTTTGGGGATTAAATGACTGCACCTAATTTGCAGTCATCAGCAAACTTAGTCAGCCACAGCCGGTCTATTTTGGCATGACTTTCTGAGAAGTATATTCCAAACAATAGGGACCCAGTGCTGAACCCTGTGGAACTACACTGCTGGCAGGTCTGCTGGTCAAGGTAAAGTCCCCAACTTTGAGTATGATCTGAAGGAGAGCCAGTTAGCAACCCACCTGACAACATAACGGTTGATATTCAACTGGGAGAGTTTATCAATGATGCCCGAATGTGGGACTGTGTTGAAGGCCTTTGTTTATTTAAGGTAGGCTGTATGCACACATTTGCCTTTTTTATGGCTCTGGTGATGTTTTTGAAGAAGTCTACCAGGTTTAACAGCTATGACCTGTCTTTGACAAAACCAAAATTGTTGGATCAAGGGTTTGGAGATCACCTATGTCCTTATTTATAGGGTCCATGATGATTTGCTCCATGGCCTTACAGGTAAGGCTAGTTAAGCTTATTGGTCTGTAGTTTCTGTAATTTGAGTCATACTTTTAATATTCTTGTCAAGTGGCATATGACAAATGGAAAAATAAATCTTACTTGTAAAACTAGCAATAAAGGATCAGTGACACGAATGCTGTTAGGAGCATACATATACCTCCTGCATGCCAGTGTAGGAATGTGTACATGTATAGATCCACTAACACACCGCACATATAGGTGTGGGTACATCTATATACATACGAAAAGACACAAGTTCATAGACAGATTTGTGTGTGTGTATAGTGGATCTATAATGACATAAAGATATACAGCAAATACATTTTAAACAACCAAAGCAATGCATATGATAAACACACAATGATGCATGACAAATGCATTTAGTTATTTAAATTATCTATTTCCATCTTGATAAGGGGTAAGTGGTGTCATCAACACAGCCATCTGAGTCACAAAAGAAGCAAGTTTGAGAAAAGTTATGAGAATTCCAGTATTAACAGTGAAGTATACCACTAAAACAATCAGGTGCACTGCATACAAATTTTTTTAATAAAATACATGCATTGCTATATCTCCAGCATATACAAATTTGACAGGCATTCTGGAATGCCTTGAATTGCAAGCCGGTCAGTAAGACATAGCAAGGCTTATGGTTTTACAACCACATGAATATAAACTTAGGTTACATATTGCACGCATACTTATGCACACACACATGAAAATATAGGGAAATATAGAGACTGCATTTGCCTCAACTTTCAAATGATGACTGCTGTAACTCTCTTGCAGTCAAATATTCAGGGAAAGAGTGAAAGATTCAAACATTTTATTGCAGCGCAGGGGAAAAAATAAATACATTGAGTTGGATGGAATCACTATTATACAGACAGTTACTGTGTGATTCCTGAAAGGTGTCAGCTAAGGGGAAAATACTTTTGGTAAAAGTAACAAGATTCAGTTTCAGTGTTGTCTGACAATATTCTTATTGAAATGTTAGAGATTTTATTCTTCTATTAGGACATTTGCAACTCAGTGGGTTTGTTTCCAAGAATCCAAATGCTCAAAGCAATGCTGTCTGGAACTGAGGGGAAACTGTTGTATAAGTACATGCACTAATAAGCAACACTATTGCTGAACATATGAAAAATAATTATCTGTAAAGGAAAAAAAACATGTTGCAACAAGCATGAAAAAAAAATACAACTGTCCAGGCTGGAGGTTATCAGGGACCTGGGGACCCAGATTGATAGTGGCCATTCTTTTGACACTCACGTTGCTAAAGTGGTTAGAAAGACCTTCTACATTGCGCACCTGATCATGAAGGGATTCACATCCAGATCTAGTGAGGTCATTGTTCCCCTGTACTCTTCACTTATCAGACCAATGATCGAGTACAATGCCCCATTCGGGATGTATCTCGCCCGACATCTGCAGCAATTGGAGAAACCCCAAAAGTTTCTCACCAAAAGGATAAAGGGACTCCAAAATCTCTCATATGCTGCCAGATTGAAGAAACTCCAGCTCTATTCAGTCGCATACCATCTGCTCAGAGGTGACATGTGCCTGACATACAAGGCCATGTCCAACCCAGAATTAATGGACATGCTCCACCTCAAAAATCCAAATCCACCAAAACCACTAGAGCAAGTGACTTAAACCTTAGCACGGATATAAATAGGACGTGCTGGAGGGATAGATTTATCACTCAGAGACTCCCTATGCTGTGGAATAGAGTCCCGGTCCATGTGAGGCAGAGCACCTCGCTGGCTCTGTTCAAGAGAAATCTTGACCTGTGTATGGGAGATCGTAGGTTTACCCCGGGAATCATCTCTGTGTCACTGCTGGACAGAGGCACAACAAACTAATGGGTACAGTATTTTTTCATATAAGGGGTGGCGTAAGCCACAAAAATTCGGGCTAGGCTTATAAATGCCTTGGGGCAGATAGCCTAGTATAAACCTATGAACCTATGAACTAAGTTTTACCAAAACAAGCGCATACTAAAGATGTAACTTCAGTGCTGCAAAGAATGCAGATTTGAGTGTGACTAGATTAACAAATCTAATGGCCTGTGGGTGGGGGAGGGGAAATACAAAAGAACAAACAGTAAAGTCTTAGCATTTCCTAATAACAACCTGTCTCTGTATAAATATATGACTTACACTGCACTAAAAGATAAACAAAGTACTCTAGCAAGTAACTGATTTTAGAAACAAAATAATGCCCCTTTAAAAGTATTACATTACTGCTGTGTTTTCTATAGTAGTAGCAGCAGTAGTTAGGTCATTAAATGCCTGAAAGGCTACTTTTCCCAATGGATAAATGCACAGATTAAACTAATGAATGGGTGACACTGAGACTGTTGTCAGTAGAACTGCAATTTGAGATGGAATTTGGCTAACACCTTTGAAGCTTCCTGCAGGCAATCTTCCCCCAACCCCCTCAGCCAAAAGTGAGCATGCTCAGCAAGGCAAACCTGAAATGTAAACAAAGGCTGAATCAAAACAAAAAATCCCTGGGATTGCCCTTTTAAGGAAGTGAGTGAATAAGGGAGAGTAAGGAGATGTAAAGTATGAATTGGTATTTCTCCACATTCAGAGATATAGTTATCCTGGTATTGAGTGAGAACAGAACCAGCTTTTAGCTAGGTAGTCTTTCATTGTGGTTTTGGAGGATGAGAGTGATGGTATTGACCTGATGGATATAGATAAGGAGTTTCAGGCTTTAGCAACATGGTATAAATACAGACAATGCCCAGTAGATTTTATTGGTTTGTGGACAGACAGGAGTTTTTGGTCATCAGTTCATAATGACCGACTAGGAACATAGTTGTGTAGAATGTTAGTTATTGCACAAGTCGATGGATTCTGGATAATTTTATAAGTGGTATGTAACTATGTATATGCTAGCTGATGGGGAGGTTCTGCTCACTTTAGGCTTTTGAGTGCTATACAGTGTCTGGTTTCTGAAAGGGAATTTGCTGCAAATGTAGCTACTTTGTTATAGCTTTTCATAAGTTTTGATTTTTGTGAACAGGGGACCAGGATAGAGCCTTTTGGTAAACAGATGATGACTTGGAGGTATAGAGAGAGGGTGGAGTGCCATTTTAATGACTGATACCTATTAGGCAGGTTACATTTGAACTGTAGAAAGTTGGGCTGAGAGAGACCTAATGAGCACATTTTAAGTAAACATTTGCTGTGACAAACTGTAGAAGGCTTTAGACAAGTCTGTGTATGAATAAGCACAAGACTTGTTGTTGTTGTGTCTTTTGGCTTTTCCCGGTTAGGGGTCACCACAGCGGAACTTTGGTCTGCTAATGATTGACAGTAGATTTTTACGTGCCGAATTGCCGGCCCTAACGCACAACCTTCAACGAAGGTACGCCCATTCACGCATGTCTCCACACAGAAGATGCTCTAGCTGAGAATCAAACAGGACGTCTTACTGTGAGGCGACAACGCTACCACAGAACCACCACCGCACAAAACTACTTTGCCATTATCTCTGTTTTAATGACAGTAAATTGTAATTTGATTTTACTGAAATAAAGTGGTTTATTATTCAACTTGAATTCATGATCTTAAGCCTCTTCCCTTTTGCTGGTCTTTCCAGAAGCATTTATTTTTTGTTCATTTACTCTATCGGTTAGAAATGCAGTGTTAGATGAAAGGCATGTGCAGTGATTATGAGTTCTTCCTGCAGCAGATAATTTAGCATTTGTTTTTCAATTTATTTTTCAAGTATTCTGTAGAGGAGGTAGTTTTGCTATAGATCTAAAGTTGTTACTGTCATGACTTTACAAAGGGTTGTGAGAGTAGAATAGATAGATCAATAGAGTGGTAGAGGTGTGTATACTCACCCTTCTGCAGATAGTATTATTTAGTTCCACTGTCAGTTTGTTTAGTGTTCTCACTTCTTGCACTCATGCACTATCTTCCTTCACAGGACAGAGCCGATGGATATTGAAAGAGCTCTGTCACATAACCTTACACCTACAGTTCATAGTTCATAGGTTAGTACTAAGCTAACTGCCCTTGTGAGCCATTTTAAGCCTAGCCAATTGTCCCTTGCAAGCCAAACACCTTAATCATTAGGCCACATTCACAATACAAACTTATTGAGACTTTTGTCATTATCTCATAACCTGCAGTTACTACATCTGACCCCGATATTGCAGGAGATATGTCACAAAGCCCTATACCTACAAATTTACTGAGACTTTTATTATTGTTTCATAGGTCTGGCCCAGATATTGCAGGAGCTCTGGCACAAAACCCTGCATCTTCAAGTTTATTCAGACTTTTTTTAATACACCTTTATTGAATTATCACTTGTGACATAGGCAATTTTACTTTATTACAAAAGTAATCAAATGGTACTAACAAATTAGCATTATTATATAGCAACATTACATAAATTATTTAATTCCTGCCCCTTTTCTTGAAAACAACAAACATTTTTATTAAACCTGATCAAGTTAAACTAAAGCAGACACAGCTCATAACTGATTAAATATTTTCACAGAATGGTCTGCAAAAGAAAAAGATGTTAAATACATTCAGTTTTGGTAGTAATACTTACTATCATTGTATTAACTATATAAAATTGCATTTTGACTTGTATCAAAAGAAGACTATAGGTTTGCTTCTTAATGTGTTTTCTATATAAAATGTTTTGAGTATGTTTAAAAACAGAGGGAATTGTTAGATTTTATGAATATTACTCTGAAATTAATTATGTTGTAAATATGCTGAAAGAAAAGGCTTGCTTAAATGCAGAAACAGAGTTTAGTAATATGTGATCAGCAGTCATACTAAATTACCATGGCTTGGAAAAGGAATCTGCTGAATGGACATTTTTCCCTTACAGACTCAGAAACAGCATGTATGCAAGAGCAAAAATGCAAAATCTGCTTTTAAAGAACACTGACATGCTTTTCTGCATATATAAAAGATGGACACAATATGTTTCCTAAAATAACAGGATGGACACAATATCTTTCCTAAAACAACAGGATATGTTTATGACACTGTGACAATGTGTTTTCTCAAAAATATGTTTTTCTGCATGGAAAAACAGGATATGACACAAGAACAGATGTTTTTATACAAAGATCCAAATAAAATACAGGATGTTCACACTGTCAGAAAAGCTGATCTCTGACAATGTGTTTTCTCAAAAATATGTTTTTCTGCATAAAAAACAGGATATGCTTATCAGCATTGGCACAAGAACATATGTTCATATACACAGATCCAAATAGAATACAGAACAATGTGTTTCCTCAAAAATATGTTTTTCTACATGGACATCAGGACACTGTTACAGGATATTCACACTGTCAGAAAAGCTGGTCTCTTACAAGACATTGTTAAACAAGGAAGCTTAGTATTGTTTCTACAGGATAAGCAATTCTCCAAAATAGAATACAGAACAATGTGTTTCCTCAAAAATATGTTTATGCATGACTAAAAAGTGTATATAAAGAGCTGTATAAATCCAGCTATGTTAGAGGTATGGTAGGGACACAAGTCCTAAGGTAAATGTTATATCTCTCACATCATCTGTACTATATGAGAAGTAAAGTTGGAACAGTACTTTTAAGCTGTAACGTGTTTCCGTTTGGTTTATTATAAAAAGTTATTGGTTACTGCTCTTAAAGACAAGTGCTGCAAAGTATATTCTCTCATCAGTGTATATTCTGCAAGTTTCTGTATGCAACAGACTGTGAATGCAAATATAACCAGACTTTGAATTTTAGCAGAATCCAGCACAGCAAGAAGCAAGCAAGTAAGCAGCTCCATGTAATTTTTTCAATGGCAAGCCAGCTGAGTGACTAGCACCATATAATTTTTTTCAATGGCAAGCTAGCCTGCATTTGAACCTACAATCTGCATTCAAACACAGGAGGAGTGATGGTAAGCCCTTCAGAGGGTCACTTCAGTTAAATTGCAGTAACTAACATTTGTACGTATGTGTAAATCCTAAACAGAAGTATTCCAGTTTATGCAGCTTGCAGTAGTAAAGTTTTTTAGACGTCTACAATCCAGAGTGAGACTAGTTCAAGAAATTCACAGTGCCATAAATTCTTCAAGAAAAGGTGAATGTCCACTAGCACAGTAGTCCGCTGCCTGTTGTGCTTCACCAGCTTCTCAAGTGACTCTTAAAAATTTCTAGCCATCTGCAATAGCAGCCTGATCACCTGTTTTCTTGCTAACTGGTAAGACTTTTTTCTGTGTCACATATTTAGTGTGGATGATGTTAAACAGAGTTTGTATATTCTTACATAGTTTGTATATTATTAGACAGTTTTTTTATTATTAATATGGATATTATTTATAATTCATGCAGGAGTAAACCAAACTTTAGTAAATTGCTATGTTGGTATACACAGCACATTAGTAAATGTAAAACCTTATTAGGGCAGGTTGATAGTAAGGCATTATGCAAATGTATTACAATATTTGACTGGTATCTCAAAGAAAATCAGGTGAAATATGACAAATGTTTATTGTGTGATTCAACAAAAACTGCATTTTGTGTATTATGCCATAAAATAATATTGCATCATATTGCTAAAAAATAGACTGTAAAGACAGATCTGAAGAATTAACTAAGGGTAAAGTGTTTCCATTACATTCTGATGTTGAACAGTTATGTCCTGTCACCACATGTGAGTCAAATCAGTTACTGATAGAACCCTAGTACATTTTGTTACAAAGGAATGTAGTAAACTTCTAAAAGACAGACACAATGAGTTCAGGAAGCTTAGACAAGTTATACATACATCTTTTCAAAAGTGCATAGGAGTTTCAAATTCAGCAGAACAGCTTACTAAAGAATGTCAGAAAGACCATACAACATTCCAGAAAATTCAACAGCAGTTGCAGGATAAAGGAAATAAATTAGCTGAACTGACAGAGACTGGGAACTTCCTGCATACACAGCTAATCTGTGCAAAAGAAATATATTTTATAATATGTTTATGTTTTGAAAATGGTTAAACATACATGGTAGGATGGTAGGATCTGATGTCTGGACAAATCATTCTTAAATGTTTTACTTTCATTCAGTTAAAGCAAGACATCTATCAGTACTACAGTAAAGTAAAGCATATGAATGCCATTCATTAGCATAGTCAAAAGGTAAACGAAACTGTTCTAGTGTATAAATTAAATAAAAATGGATGAGTAAAAATTTAAAGTCACAAGACATGACATGCTTGTATAAAGATATACATATACAAGAGAGACATGCATGTGTGTTCTTTTCATCTAGAGTACATCTGTTACAATACACAAGAATAACAGGCAGACAACAGCAAATATAAATAATATAAATATAAATGTGTTGGTTAAACTAATATCTATTTTGTTTTTTACAATTTGTTTATAATTATATAGTAACACCAAACAGTTAAAGTTCTGAATTTTAAAAAGAAAATCACAGATGGTATTATTCAAACAGTTTTGTAAAATTAATGGCAGGACAGTTAAATAGTTAAATAAATAAAAAAAAATACTGAAATCCATGTAAGGTAATTGTAAAATGATGTCTATTTATGTTGTATAAATGCATAGTTATGCAAATCACAATCACATTAAAGGGAAAATGCCAAAATAATTAACTATAGTTTACAGAGTATGAAATGTGAGCTCAGACCTTCCTAGACTGAATGAATAGTTACAGGAAATGTTGAAAAGATAAGATAAACAAGACTGATTGCCAGGCAAGTAGCTTGAGTTTTTCTAAAGCATCATTGTTATTAAAACATAATTGTTAAAATGTTTACAGGCAACACTATTTAGTAATTGTCATAAAATGCCACAATTGTGCATAGATGTCACTGATAATCTGTTTGCAAGTAAATGTTAAAAGGACAAAAAAAATCTCAGTTGCATCAAGTACAGCCAGCAAATGGGCTATAGTATATATATATATATATATATATATATATATATATACAGTTCAAATCAATTGTGCAGGAGGGTATAAATACCTACTAGAGGTAATATACAGTGAAAGCTTTATTTAGTAACCTAATAAAATAAATGTATAACCAAAGTGTTGGGCTGACATGCATTCTATTCTCACAGCATAAAGCAGATAAACAATAGTGAAGTACTGCAGGGGGAAGGGCACTTTCTCAGTTTTACACTGACTGTATAAGCAGTACTGCACAAGGGTCTGAAATAAAGTTACAGAGAAAATAAACAACAAGGGTCTTAAATAAAGCTACAGAAAAAATAAACAACAAGGGCCTGAAATAAAGCTACATAAAAATAAATAATAAGGGTCTAAAATAAAGCTAGAGGAAAAAATATCTCATTCCTTCTTGACAATACTCTTTTAGGGAGAGGAAAGAACAGGTATTAGTGTATTAGAAATACTGGTAAACTGGATTAAACATGAAATGATAAAATATTTTACAAGTTGTTAATAGCTATCATAATGGTTATTATTGTATTGTTTAGAATTAAATTGCATTTACAACCTGTTAAATTGTAAAGCTATACAAGAGATGGTTTAAAAAACAAGAGATGATTTAAAATTGCTTTATTAAAGCTATACAAGAGAGAATAAAGATATGCAAAATGCATAAATGTTTCTAATAGCAAGAATGGTCACTATTTTTAATATGTTTTTGGCAAAACAATATTGGTATAAAAAGCATGAATATTTTTGATTGCTGAGTATGTAGTTTAAAATAACAGGACATATGGATATGTTATCAATTCCACTAGATATTTCTAAAGAGACATAAACATTTTCCAAGATTTTGCTTAATATTAATGTTATTAAATTTGTAAGATTAGACTAAATGTACTTTACAGTCTTTGTATGTACAAATGTAGAAAATGTCAGTGCAAATGATAGTCTTTGTATGTACAAATGCAGAAAAATTCAGTACAAATGAAATTAATGTCTAGTAATGAATATGTGTGAAAAAAAACATATTTAAATAAAAAATGGGTCCAGAGTACCTACTAGATTGAAATGCATAAATAGCAAACAGTCTGTGTAAATACATACTGTACAAGATACATCGTAATAAGTTCAAAAGTAATTTGTCAAGTTGTAATATCACTGGTTTTACCCCAGTAAAATAATTGCTTTCAAATATTTATTATCTAAGCCCAGTTCAGTATTTTACCAAGCTGTTAATGAGCAGTTCAAAGACATGACCACAATGTTATGGTTAAAATGACATTGAAATTGTGTGTTTTCAGTAGTGTATAAATGCTTGCAGTAGCACATAGTTATTGTCTCTTATAGTTAATTCAACAGTTGCAAAGAGTTAATGAAACAGTTCTAAGTCATAAATGATGATTGCAAAATAATAAATTGATCAAGTTAAACTAAAGCAGACACAGCTCATAACTGATTAAATATTTTCACAGAATGGTCTGCAAAAGAAAAAGATGTTAAATACATTCAGTTTTAGTAGTAATACTTACTATCATTGTATTAACTATATAAAATTGCATTTTGACTTGTATCAAAAGAAGACTATAGGTTTGCTTCTTAATGTGTTTTCTATATAAAATGTTTTGAGTATGTTTAAAAACAGAGGGAATTGTTAGATTTTATGAATATTACTCTGAAATTAATTATGTTGTAAATATGCTGAAAGAAAAGGCTTGCTTAAATGCAGAAACAGAGTTTAGTAATATGTGATCAGCAGTCATACTAAATTACCATGGCTTGGAAAAGGAATCTGCTGAATGGACATTTTTCCCTTACAGACTCAGAAACAGCATGTATGCAAGAGCAAAAATGCAAAATCTGCTTTTAATGAACACTGACATGCTTTTCTGCATATATAAAAGATGGACACAATATGTTTCCTAAAATAACAGGATGGACACAATATCTTTCCTAAAACAACAGGATATGTTTATGACACTGTTACAATGTGTTTTCTCAAAAATATGTTTTTCTGCATGGAAAAACAGGATATGACACAAGAACAGATGTTTTTATACAAAGATCCAAATAAAATACAGGATGTTCACACTGTCAGAAAATCTAATCTCTGACAATGTGTTTTCTCAAAAATATGTTTTTCTGCATAAAAAACAGGATATGCTTATCAGCATTGGCACAAGAACATATGTTCATATACACAGATCCAAATAGAATACAGAACAATGTGTTTCCTCAAAAATATGTTTTTCTACATGGACATCAGGACACTGTTACAGGATATTCACACTGTCAGAAAAGCTGGTCTCTTACAAGACATTGTTAAACAACGAAGCTTAGTATTGTTTCTACAGGATAAGCAATTCTCCAAAATAGAATACAGAACAATGTGTTTCCTCAAAAAATATGTTTATGCATGACTAAAAAGTGTATATAAAGAACTGTATAAATCCAGCTATGTTAGAGGTATGGTAGGGACACAAGTCCTAAGGTAAATGTTATATCTCTCACATCATCTGTACTATATGAGAAGTAAAGTTGGAACAGTACTTTTAAGCTGTAACGTGTTTCCGTTTGGTTTATTATAAAAAGTTATTGGTTACTGCTCTTAAAGACAAGTGCCGCAAAGTATATTCTCTCATCAGTGTATATTCTGCAAGTTTCTGCATGCAACAGACTGTGAATGCAAATATAACCAGACTTTGAATTTTAGCAGAATCCAGCCAGCAAGACTGAGTGTCTTAAGAACACCTCAAATCCATTCCACAGCAAGAAGCAGCAAGCAGTAAGCAGAGAGAGCTCAAAATATTTTTTCAAAACCATCACGACATAAGCAGTCATACATTTTTATAAATTAAAACAAACCACACTGACACAATCCTAGTTGCAAGTATTTTGCATAACCAACCATACTGACAAACTCTCAGTTGCAAACATTGTATATCACTTACAATCTACCCAGTCATTTTCAGTCCATTACATAGCTCATTTAAGTCCAACCTTCTTTTAAACCTCATTCCTCTCCTCTGTGTATTGTTCCCACAATTTCCTTTTTTTGTATGTAGTTTGCTCCAACCCTTATCTAATGATCTCAACTCCAGTTGTTTTATCTCTGTTACTATATTCACTACTTCTAATATAGTTGATTTCCATTTTCTATTAATTGCTTTTTTTCAGTCCCTATAATTAGACACAGCAAGGCCTAGCCATGTCTAGGCAATTCTGATTCTATATTATAGCTAAGAAAAATCATCTCCCTCCTCACAGCAATCCACCTACCCAGCATCTCTGGCAGTGCCTCCCACAGAAAGTCCACCAACCCACTGCACTCCCAAAAAATATGTTCCCAAGTACCTCTTTCTTCCCTGTTACACCTCCAACATTTGCTATCTACCTGAGAAAAATTGTCTGGAGTCCAGTTTGGGTTTAAAATTATCTATTTAAACATTTCCAAGCAAAAATTGTAAATCTTCTAGATTTTGCTGCATGTTTGGGAGACATACATATATCCTCCCATTCTTTCTTTGTGAATTGCTTATCCATTCTCTCTTCCCAATCCTTTATAACCTCCTCTGAGTCTTATAAAGTTATCATGCAATATTTTATACTAATTACTCATTTTTTAATGGCAGCTTCTGTTCTATATTCTACTAAAAACTCTACCAGTGTTGATCTGGTCATGCCAGAAGTGCTTACAATTTTGGAATGTAACTATAGCAAGTCCATTTTACATTTCTGGCAAAGGGCTTGCTAAAGTTGCAAATAGATCATTCCATTTTTTTTTTAATATTTTGCATGCGTGTAAGAAGCACTAAAAGCTCTGCATTAATGTGTCAGAGCATAGCTGTAGCAAGCCCTTTGCAAGACATGTAAAATGGGCTTGCTACAGTTACAAACAGATCTTTTCTGTTTCCTTTCTTTGTTTTAACCATTTCTGGTCATTCTGAATAACAGGTTATGTATTAGTATTCCTTTTTACAAAGGGTGTGCAGCCTGAAGTCCAAATGTCTGTTATTATTTAATCCCTACAATATTCCATGATTTGCTAGAAAACCAATAACTGTATGCAGGGCCGGCCTTAGCTGAAATGGTGCCCTAGGTGAAGTAGTGCTATGGTGCCCCTTAAGCCCCACCCACACCATTCTCAAGTAATTCCCCTATTTGAGCCACGTCCATATGTAGGTCACTCCCACAAAAGCCACTCCAGTCATTTCTTTCAATTTTTTAAATGCATGAAAATCAGTGAATGCTTTGTCATAGTGTAACAAAGGGGGCATGCTTTACACACCAGCCACAGTACACCAGCACATCACTGACCAACATGTACAACAGACACTGGGCACTTACTGACTTTAATCAAATATATAGCATAAATGTAGTTTACAGTACATGAGTCTGACAGCAATCTGTTCTGTCAGACAGAATAAGGGACATCAAAGAGGTTTACTAATGGCTGAGCACAACAGTTTTAGAGTTTGGACATGTATGTTCACCTTTTACATATGCCAATAGCTGTCCATCACCTCTACCAAAAGGCAGTCTATGGAAATTGCTTTCCTAAGAATAACAGACAAAAACCCTCCATAGTTGTGCTACTAACAATGCAAATGGATTTGGCATAAGCAGAACTAAACTTGTCTTCCCCTGAAGCTCTCAGCTCCTTGTAAAATCCTTACTCAACTCTTTGAATCCTAAGTGGTATGGATAGAGAATTCAGGCTCATGTTTCTTGTACCCAAGCTACAGAGTTTGAGCCTGAGTAACACTAACCACCAGGTATACCTAACCGGGGCATACACACACACTGTTAAATATTTACTCTGCCTACTGAATAACAAGTTAACAATCTGCACTATCCAAACAAAGTTGTTCACATATGCTCCTGGATGCCTAGGCAATCTAATCTGCTTTTCTCTTCCTCCTTAATTCATCAGGACCACTCACTTCTGGAATGTCATACATCTTACAGCCTACATTCATTCAACACCATTTTCTGAAAAAAATAAATAAATAAATAAAAATATAATGCAAGCAAATATACATATTTTAAAGCTTGTAACCTCAGAATAATATTTGTCTTTACAGTTTCACCAAGTGTCATTTCTTGAAAACTGCACACTCTAAATCTTCTTCTTTTGGCTAGTCCCAGTTAGGGGTCACCACAGCGGATCATCTGTCCGCTCATGATTGGCAGTGGAGTTTTATGGTGTCAAGTTGCCAGCCCAGTGCCCAACCTTCCACAGAAGGCACACACATGCACACACTTACACCTAGGGCCAATTTAGAGTGTTCAATCCACCTACTACATGTCTTTGGGATGTGGAAGGAAACCAGAGCACCCGGAGGAAACCCACGCAACCACAGGGAGGACATGCAGACTCCACACAGAAGGCACCCCAGCCAAGAATCAAACCAGAGAACCTCTTGCTGTGAGGTGGCAATGCTAACCGCTGCACCACCATGGCCACCCTAAAGCTGCACACTCTAAATACTTATCATAATACATGTCTTGGCCAGACATGAACTTATCACTTTTCTCTGCTTGTTTATCGGTATATTTACAAAAATATGAAAAATATGCTTAATTAACCATATAAGTAATACTAAATAAAATATCTCTAAAGATCCACAATTTACAGTGCAAATATAAATGACAGATTTCATCAGCGCAATTTACTTACAGTCTCACTTGATGCCATACGATGATTTGTAAGTTACTTGCTTTTGGAAATACTGATTACAGGTACGAATATTGCATATATTCATAATTATTGACAAGCAAATAGCAAAATATCCAGTATATTGTACTGTAAGTGAACATTGACAATACATTTTTCATCCTTCCACAACTGGGTTTCATACCATGGCCTTAATAAATTGTAACTCTCCCAGACCAATTTTTAAAATAGGAATGTAAATGCAAACTGTGAAAAGTGACAAAATTAACATTTCTACTGTAGACTATTCAAGATTTAACAATAGTAGTATATTTTTTGTATACCCTTCTGTTTCTTTTGCTGCCTAACATTAATTGGCAATTCAACTGTTTAAGGAAGCCTGAAAAGTGTTTGGATGCTGTTAGGGCTATGGGTGTTAATTGGAAGTAAAAAAAAAAAAAAAGCCCTTCTGGGGGGAGAGAGAGACAAACGGGAGAGAGACAGACGAGAGAGAGAGAGACAGATGAGAGAGAGAGAGACAGACGAGAGAGAGAGAGAGAGACAGATACAGATGAGAGAGACAGAGAGAGAGATAGACAGACAGACAGAGAAAGAGAGAGAGACAGACGAGAGAGAGACAGATACAGATGAGAGAGACAGAGAGAGAGATAGACAGACAGACAGAGAAAGAGAGAGAGACAGACAGAGAGAGACAGACAGACAGAGATAGAGAGAGAGAGAGAGAAAAAAAAAACAAAAATATGCAATCTCTTTGACTACAACCTGCAAGAAAATCACCACAAAAGCACCTTGCAGAACAAAAGCAGCATGTGCAGCATATAAAAAACTTTAGAACCCAGCATTAATAACTAATCAAGATTACCAGTTTTTTTAGAAATAAATAAAAAAGATAACCAGCTTTTGATTCAGCTGCAATACGCACGATCGTGACAGAACCGGAAGTGTCAAATCGGCAATTTATTCATAAGCTCAAAAAGTAGTGCTGATATATTAGCTAGTTGCAGCTGTATTTAATGTAATTAGACAACCCACCAATGCAAATGCAATCTTCAGACAAGAAATAAACTTCCAAACTATCGGTGTCATACCTCTTCCCGCAACATGCATTCAGTATCTCTATCCCTCTACACTTACAAGATTTCTGAATACTTTTTGTCTGTTGCCGGTCTTTATCTTTTTATGATAATAAAGATCCTTCACTTTTCTTTACTGACAGTCCCTGCCTTTCCAGGCAGCAAATAGTAATTAAAAAAAAAAAAAAAAAGACATAACACCTGGATAGGGCTTATTACTTTTTTTCCATGCTCCCTCCCCCTTGTTCAATGGTTTTGGCACCCTTGCTCCACAGGCATTCATTTCTACAGTGGATTAAAAAACAGTACTTTACCGGATACCAGGCAGTTGAGAGAGTTGTGCATGTCTTGCTCGTCTGCAACCACCAGTCACACTCAGAAGATTACATCCATGGTAGGTGCAGCACACTTAAATGTGATTAAAAAAAAAAAAGCAAGCTGTTTGAGGAAAGGAAAAGACATATAAAAGCCACTAGCATGTGGCTCGTGAGTGGTACACAAGCACTTGAAACCCCCCCCCAAAAAAAACAATGCTCTTGTGATTACGTTGCGAAAATCAGTGAAACTGATACTAGTTCACTTTTTTCATTATTATACTGACATTATTGAAATAATTAACCGGTCCGGTAGCATTTTTTTTTAAACTTACTTACACTCCATACATGATTCAGGAATTTCAGGTTCAGGTAGAAATGTCTGGGCAGCAACACAAGATGAGCCAGGTCATTCAATGGAGGTTGGAAGTAACTTAAGATTAGACTGACCATCCCCATGTACTCTTTCGTTCTCACGTTCTCTCTCGCAACTAAAGCGGGACCAATCAGCAGAAGCCATTGGTTCATAGCTAATCATGCATCCTACAGCCAGCCAAATTCTACCCCCCACTCCAGATAAACTGTACTGAAATGCATACAGTCAGCATGCCTCCCGACATCCCTGTGCTGTACTAGTGGGAGGGCGTTCACCAACCCCCTTTGCTCTGTGGTTCTGGTGCCCTCAAGCAGGTGCCAAGAAGAAAGAAAGAATGGAATAAATTAATTAAAATAAAAAAAAATAAAGTAAAAAATTGCGCCCTTTACAAGGCCGGCCTTTATGGCACCCTAGGCGGTCATCTAGTTCGCCTATGCCTAAGGCCGGACATGATTGTATGAGAAAGAGACCACACATATGAGGTGAAAATTTGCTTGGCTATGAGGTAATCTGGTCATATCAATTACACTGAAAGGCTTACAGTGTTGGAATCTAATTGTAGCAAGCTCATTTTACATTTTTGGCAAAGGGCTTGCTAAAGCTTCAAACAATTTTTTTTCTCCTTCTTCTTCTTTTTATTTATCTTTTACATTTGTGATCATGTAAGAATCTTTTGTGTTTACTGTATCCAATGGATCATAATATAAATGTAGACCTTTTGCCAGAAATATAAAATGGGCTTGCCACAGTTCCAAACATATTTTCCATGTTTTATTTTTTATCTGTTTCTGGCCATCTTTGATAGAATAATAGGTTATGCAATTGCAGGCATTTTTATGAAGGATATATGCCTGAAACTCAAATGTCTCTCATTATTTAGTCTTCTTTAATTTCTCCAAGTCTCTTGGGTTTCTAATACCATGACAGGAATGGACCCCATTTCTAAGTCAAACTATGATTAAAGTTCATGATATTAGTATTGTTTAACTCTTTGATGTCAGCCAGAAATGCTCTCGCCCACAATATGCACAGTACTGACTCCTTCTGCTATTCGTATGGATTTACATGTATTGGTAGTGTATTTAAATGTGATTGTAGACTCTTTTTTATAAGACCAGTTGCTCCTAGTACTATTGGAACTATCTGGGTATCTTTCTTCCACATTGTTCTCGTTTTTGCCTGCAAATCTTGATATTTTATGACTTTGTGTGTCTGTGTATACATAGACACTGTAGTCACTGGCTGTGGCAATTTCAATGATCAATGCTACTTTTGTCCTCTTTTCTTGGACCACTAGATCCAGTTTTCTATCATCTATCTTTTGAACAGTTGGTAATGTGTGATCTGATGTGATTTAAACTTTGTGACTCATGTTTCCAGTGTTTTTCAGCCACTTCAATACCATAATGTTTGCACAATCCCCAGTGCAACAGTCTTGCCACATTATTATGTCTTTTAGTATGCAGTCCTTCTGCCGTTAGTATGTCACAACCAGCAACAAGGTGTGCAACTGTTTCTAATTCAGTTTTACAAAACCTATGTTTGTCTGTTTCTCCCATATGTTCAATGGACTTTGTAAACCAATGTGGCCCTAGCCTACTGTCTTGGGCTGCCAAAATTAACTTTTTATCTCTTGGTTTGAATTTATCTCTCCTTAACCATGCCTACATTTGTTCCTGATCAACATGAGATTCTTCCAGAAGTTTTCTATACTTCCAACTATATTTATGCTTCTTCCACATTTCTTGCCTTCTCATCTGGTCCTGTCCCTTATATTCTTTCTTTTGTTTTTTGGCACATTCAGTTGCTGCCTGATTTTTATCTACTTTAGGTATGATTTCCATTCATGCTTGACGACGATATGCTTCTGCCAGATTAAGCAGAGAAGTCATCTTAGATTTATTCTCCTCTTGTTTTAAAACTTTCACTACATTTGGGTCTTGTGAGGTTAGCAGATATGTGTGGAGTCCCACATTTGCAGATATATACATGTAATTAATTTCAAGGAGGCCCATCCCTCCTTCGGAACGGGAAATATATAATCTCGGTAATTGGCCTTGGTGGTTCAGTGGTTAGCATTGTCGCCTCACAGCAAAAGGTTCTCCGGTTTGATTCTCAGCAGGAGCACCTTCTTTGCGAAGTCTGCATGTCCTCCTCATAGTCAAATTAACTTTAAAAGACATGCAGATAGGTGCATGGGTGTGCCTTCTCTGATGGTTGGGCACCAGGCAAGCAACTTGACACAGTAAAAATCTACTGCCAATCATTAGTGGACCGGTGATCCACTGTGGCGATCCATGACCAGGAGAAGCCAAAAGAGATTTGGTGAGCATGAAGCATCCTTGATTTCCTATCTAATCTATCAAAACACGTTTTGGGGCCAGTCAATCCATCCAAAACTGAAAGTTAGGACAGGAAGAAAAAAATGGTTTATAGCTTGGATTTTGTTCCTAGATGTCAGTGCTGTTTTCAGAATTAATTTAAGCCTTCTAAACTATTCCTTACTAAGTTTTATTCACATTTGTTCATGTTTTATTGTTGATCATCAATTCCCAAATATTTATACACTCCTTCTTCCTCAAGATCTTTTATATTACATTCTTGTCCCAAACTGATGTTTTCCTGATGCTGCAGTTTTCCTGATTTAAAAGTTGTTTTTGCACATTTATCAAGACCAAATGAAATTCTTTTGTCATCTGAAAAGGTTTTGCCAACTTGTAGTTGCGCTTTCAGTTCCTCATCTGATGAGCTATACAGTTTTAAATCATCAACAAAGAGAAGATGAGAAGTCTTTACACTTTGTTGTTTTCTTGGAGCCAAATTATAGCCATGGCCTAAGCTGTTAAGTAGACAGCTTAATGGGTTAAGGGTAAGGCAGAATAGCAGTGGTGACAAAGAGTCGCCCTGGAATATCTACATTTGAATTTTTATCCCTAGGATAACAATTTGTCTTTTATCATGGCTTAATTGCAAAGTGGTCTGTCACTGCTTCATGGTCACTGTAATGTAGTCGATCAGCCTAGGGTGTACTTTATACATTTTAAGCACTATTTTATCTATGAATGTGGGATACTATCAAATGCTTTTTTGTAGTCAATCCATCCCATACTTAATTATTTCCCTTTTTACAGTTCTCCACTATGACTTTATTTAACAACAAATGATCCTTTGTTCCATAGGACTTTCTTTTATTGCCCTTTTGTTCTACTACCATAATTGATTTTTCTTCTAAATGACTATAAACTCTGTCGGCATCAATTCCAGTGTATAGCTTACACGACTTCAGAAGGCAAGTTATTCTTCTATAATTTTTAGGGTAGCTTGCAGGTTCACTCTTAAGTAGGAGCATTATTTCTCTTGTTGTTAAGCAGGTTGGTGTCTATTCAGGGTGCACATATAAATAGTTCTTAATCTTAGCTAAATCTTCATGCAAAGATATTACTTTCAACCAAAAGCTAGGTGCTGCATCTGGGCCTGAGGTTTTCCAATTAAAGGGGCCACTATCTCCTTTCTAAAATCCTATTTCTGCTTTGGACTGAAGCTGAAACACTGCCACCCAGTTAACAAATCACCTCCCAGTTTGTGACATTTTATTTATTTATTTAATTATTTTACATTTGTTGACTGGGCTAGTCTAGCTGGATACATGTCCATTTTCGGTAGAGGCCCGGGGAGAAAAGCTCCAAGAGATACATAAAAAATTCAAATACAGAGCAAATACAGATCAAAATATTTATTTATTTTTTTTAAATACAAAAGTCATAACAGATCAAGTTCTAAAATAATACAAGAATATGCAAGTCATAACAGGTCTTACTAAAAAATTTACAATAAAAGCATGAAAATATGTGTGTTTTTTTTTTTAATGCGATATATTCAATGGTCTAATATGTTACATATAATAAAGTTTGTTGGTGATATAATGGTATTTTACTGATCTAGGAAAATGTAAAGAGTATCAGAGTAACTAAAGCCTTTAAAAAATAAAAATAAAAAAGTTAGTTGGGGTGAATAAAAAAAGTTAGTCAGGGTGAATGCAGCTGCATAGCCAGTGTGTCTTTAGAAATAGCATAAGTTTCTTTTTAAAGAGTGGGAGAGAATTTAGAGTTGTTAGTTTGGTGGGTAGTAAATTCCATAACTTTGCTACAGAGTTAGAGTAGAGTGAGTCACCTGATGAGTTGTTGGATCTTGAAATGTTTATTAGTAGTTTGTTTGAGGAGCGTAGATTCATGATGGTTTTTGTAGGGTTCGATGATAGTGGAGTGTACTGGAGTGTTAGTAGGTTGATGCAGGGTCTTATGGATAATTGCAAGCTGGAGATATTGAAGAAGGTTAGCAAATTCTAGCCAGTCTAGTTGTTTTAGGTTAAGACAGTGATGAGTTCGGAAGGGAGAACCTGTAGCAAATCTGGCTATATTATTATAGGATGTAGCCAGTTTGATGATGTTATTTTTTGAAAGATTGGTATATACAGGTGAGGCATAGATTAGAGTTGAGATTAAGTGGGTCCTGGCTATGGTGGTCATAGCTACTGGTTCAAGGAAAGGCTTGATTCTGTAAAGGGATCCCAGTTTTTTTTTCACTGATTTTATTGTGTTGTTAATATGACTATCAAAGTTAAGGTTGTTGTCTATTGTTATTCCTAATAGTTTAGTGGTTGTGTCAGGAGAGATAACAGTACCATCATTAGATGTGAGTGTGAAATGAATAGGGGTGGAGTTACGGGTTGGTGTAAAGAGTGACAGTTTAGTTTTTTTTTAGGGTTAAGGAGGAGGCAGCGGTTAGAGAACCATAGTTCTACGGTGTTGAAAGCTTCTTGGATATGAGATTTAAGTTCAGTTTGAGAGGTGGCTGTGCAGATAATATTGGAGTCATCTGCATACTGAATGCAAGCAGTGTGAGGGAGTGCAGAGTGAAGGTCATTAATATAAATAAAAAATAGGAGTGGTCTGAAGATGGAGCCCTGTGGAACACCAAGAGAAATAGGAAGGTTATTTTTGTTAGGACATCAATAATGACGTCCTAACAAACCCTAACCACGGCATTGAGCTTCATCTAAAATGTTAAAAACTTGTATTCCAGTCCTGTTTTACTTCCCTCAGCAATAAGGCACTCAGCTTGTCAGTTCCTTGCTTTCACATGATGCTCTATATTTGTTTTGATATTGTTTTTTGAAGTAAATACTGTTTTAAGCAGTACCTTCAAATGTGGAAATGTGTAACATTTTGTTAGTAGCCAAATGTGGTTGACAAAATGTGGAAGCCATGGGAACAGCAAGCATCTTTACAGGAAACAGCATTTTCTGCTCCTTCATACCAGTACTCTTGTTATACGGCATTATATAGGGTCATGTATATTTTTAAAGCTCTATATTTTCACATGCTGTTGCATGCAAGACAATTGCACTTCATAACTACTAGCATGCATCATTTTACATTATGAGCCAGTGCATGTCAATTGTGGGATGTGCTGGGCCACTTCTGGATTTACATTTGCTCAAATTTTCAACAGCCAAGCTTTGGATATCTACAGATATTGCGTTCCCTTCGTGTTAGTAAACATGATCACAATAAAGGTTGCATAAAGCAAAAAAAAAACTGACACGGAATGGCAAGAGAAAACAACATCTGTTGGATCTATC
Source organism: Protopterus annectens (assembly GCF_019279795.1). Classification (NCBI taxonomy): domain Eukaryota; kingdom Metazoa; phylum Chordata; order Ceratodontiformes; family Protopteridae; genus Protopterus; species Protopterus annectens. The sequence goes on along the minus strand of NC_056747.1, from coordinate 70,508,357 downwards.
CAAAGCTTTACTGTTGAATATAATATGAAAAATGTAAATCCTTGTACCGACCGGTCCTACACAGCGCACTTAAATTGCCAGTCGGTAACGTCATTATTTTCTTTCGGGTCTGTTTTTTTCTGGAGTATGTTTTGATAAATTCAGCACCTTACTACCTATCATGTTTGTCTATTTTGCTTAGCGTACCTCCCAACTGTAATCACAGAATGAAATGAAAATGCCTGCTAATGCGGAGTGTTCTAATAAGGGCCAATTAATATGGTATTTATGCTAATGAAGCTATCCATTGTCACTGTTTCTAAATAATGCAATAGGAATTCTGTTTCCAATATATGCTATAAGCAGACATACATGGTACTGTGATCACAAATCATGTGAGATTGTTTGTATATACTGCATGTATACACCTGCATCACCATGATGCAGTGCTATATCCTTTCTTAGTGCTGTGATCACAAAGCATGTGAGATTGTTTGTATATACTGCATGTATACACCTGCATCACCATGATGCAGTGCTATATCCTTTCTTAGTGCTGTGATCACAAAGCATGTGAGATTGTTTGTATATACTGCATGTATACACCTGCATCACCATGATGCAGTGCTATATCCTTTCTTAGTGCTGTGATCACATAGTGCTATATCCTTTCTTAGTGCTGTATCCTTTCTTAGTGCTGTGATCACAAAGCATGTGAGATTGTTTGTATATACTGCATGTATACACCTGCAGCACCATGATGCAGTGCTATATCCTTTCTTAGTGCTGTGATCACAAAGCTTGTGAGATTGTTTGTATATACTGCATGTATACACCTGCAGCACCACGATGCAGTGCTATATCCTTTCTTAGTGCTGTGATCACAAAGCTTGTGAGATTGTTTGTATATACTGCATGTATACACCTGCAGCACCATGATGCAGTGCTATATCCTTTCTTAGTGCTGTGATCACAAAGCTTGTGAGATTGTTTGTATATACTGCATGTATACACCTGCAGCACCATGATGCAGTGCTATATCCTTTCTTAGTGCTGTGATCACAAAGCATGTGAGATTGTTTGTATGATGCAGTGCTATATCCTTTCTTAGTGCTGTGATCACAAAGCATGTGAGATTGTTTGTATATACTGCATGTATACACCTGCAGCACCACGATGCAGTGCTATATCCTTTCTTAGTGCTGTGATCACAAAGCATGTGAGATTGTTTGTATATACTGCATGTATACACCTGCAGCACCACGATGCAGTGCTATATCCTTTCTTAGTGCTGTGGTGCAGCACTAGGGATGTATAGTATTTCTGTTATGCAGCTCTGCGTTGCTCAGCCTGTGAGCCACAAACATATCTGCTCAATGGGCTTTCGTATTGATCTACAGGTGGATCTGAGTGAGTAGCCATGGATACTTCAGGTAGATCTGAATGCAGGGTTCAGCATGGTGTGCAAGGTTTTATCGTTCTTTCTGTTAAGGAAATTTGAAAAGCCCATGCTAAGGCAGTAAGATGCTTCCTTGCATAAAGTAGACATCTGACAAGAGCTTCCTAGGATAGTGAGCAGTGCCATTTGCATTACCCATTTTAGTAAGCACTGCCAGCTCTGGTGCAGTGATCTAAGGTAGCAATACTTTGACCTATTTTGTCATTGGGAAGTGGTTACAGAGACTGAGCTAAGCATGTAGTGTAAATATCTTTTGTATTGTCTTCTTCTACTGTCTTCTCTCCTTTAATTATATACCTAGGATTGACAGTTTAACAAGACTTGATAACACAGAAGGAGGAAGGGACACTGTCAGAAGTGAAGTGTGCATGATAACTTTTCCAGCCCACTATACAGCTGTGTTTGTGTTTGTAGCAAAACCATGCAATGTTTTTTCCTATTGTGCCATGCTTTTCCTGAGAAGGTTGTGGAAGAAATGGTGGTGAGGCCAAGAACTGGTGTTGGGGCCACCATTACCTTCAGGCTGCAACACCCATTGCCTTGTTGCTGAGACACCTGAGGCTACCTGGATGGGTCACTATTGCCCTTTGTGGCCATTTCTCAGGAGGGAGTAAAAACTAGTCTTCTGAAAGTTGTCTGGACAGGTCGGCCTAGGTCTTGCAAGTGGCAAAGGGGGTGCAGTGGCAATTAGATATCTGCCTTAATTTATTTTGTTTAATTTCTCCAAATCTTTTTTGATTCTAATACCATGATGAGAATGCACCCCATTCCTAAGTCAAAGTATGATTAAATTTCATGAAATTAGTATTAGGTTCATAGGTTTATACTAGGCTATCTGCCCTAAGGCATTTATAAGCCTAGCCCAAAGTTCTGTGGCTTACGCCACCCCTTATATGAAAAAATACTGTACCCATTAGTTTGTTGTTTCAATCTTTGATGCCAGCCAGAAGTATTCTTTGCAGCACCCGCTCTGTGCTCATTAATGACTCCTTCTGCAATTCGTACAGTTTTATGTGGATTGTTGACATGTCAAAATATGATTGTAGATTCTTTCTTATAAGACCCGTTGATCCTACTACTATTGGAACTGTTTGGATATCTTTCTTCCACATTGCTGTCATTTCTGCCTGCAGATCTTGGTATTTTATGACTTGTGTCTCTGTATGCAGGACACTGTAGTCACTGGTTGTGGCGATTTCAATGATCAATGCTACTTGTGTCTTCTTTTCTTGGACCACTATATCCAGTTTCCTAGCATCTGTCTTTTGAACTGTTGGTAATGGGTGATCCCATGTGATATAAACTTCATCATTTTATATCATGCTTTGTGACTCATGTTTCCAGTGTTTTTCAGACACTTCAATACCATAATGTTTGCACAATCCCCAGTGCAACAGTCTTGCCACATTATTATACATTTCAGTAGCAGTCCTTCTACTATTACTGTGTCACAACCAGCAACTAGGTGTGCAACTGTTAAACCTACATTTGTCTGTTTCTCCCACATGTTCAATGGACTTTGTAAACCAGCGTGTATGTAGCCCACTATCTTGGGCTGCCAATTTTAACCTTTCATCACTTGGTTTGAATTCACCTCTCCTTATCTCTTCCTGTGTTCATTCCTGATCAACATGAGATTCTTCCAGAAGTTTTCTGTACTTGCAGTTGTATTTATGCTTTTTCCACATTTCTTGCCTTCTCATCTGGTCCTTCACCTTATATTCTTTCTTTTATTTTTTTGGCACATTCACTTGCTGCCTGATTTTTATCTACTTCTGGTTTGATTTCCATTCCTGCTTGACATTGAAATGCTTTTGCTAAATTAAGCAGAGAAGTCATCTTATATGTATTTTCATCATTTTTCAAAACTTTCACTACATTTGGATACTGTGAAGTCAGTAGATATGTGTGGAGTTCCAAGATTGCAGATCTATACCTGTAATCAATTTCAAGGAGGTCCATCCTTCCTTTGAAAAGGGGAATATTTACTATTGGTATACAGTGATTTGTATACATCATTTAGTAAGCATGGAGCCTCCTTCTTGTTTTAATATCTAATATATCCAACTCTTTTTGGGGCCAGTCACTCACTCCACTCACTCACTCACTCCAAAGCTGTAAGTTAGGACAGGAAGACCAAACTGGTTTATATCTTGGATCTTGTTCCTAGATATCAACACTGTTCTCAGGATTAATTTAACTCTTCTGAAATATTCCTTGCTGAGTTTTATTTGCATTTGTTTATTCGCATTTGTTCATTTTTTTATTGCTGATCCTTCATCAGGTCCCAAGTAGTTATACACTCCCTCTTGCTCAAGTTCTTTTATATCACATTTGTGTCACAACCTGGTGTTTTCCTGGTGCTGCAGTTTTCCTGCTTTAAAGGTTGCTTTTGCACATTTATAAAGACCAAATGACATTCTTATATCATCTGAAAAAGTTTTGCCAACCTGGAGCTGTGCTTTCAGTTCCTCATCTGATGAGCTGTACAGTTTTAAATCATCAACGAAGAGAGGATGATAGGTCTTTAGACTTTGTTGTTTTCTAGGAGCCAAATTCTAGCCATGGCCTAAACTGTTAAGTAAACAGCTTAACTGGTTAATGGCAAGGCAGAATAGCAATGGTGACAGAGAGTCATCCTGGAATATCCCCCTTTGATTTTTTTTATCCATGGGATAATAATCTGTCCTTTATCATGGCTTAATTGCAAAGTGGTCTGCCACTGTTTCATGGTCACTGTAATGTAGTCCATCAGTGTAGGGTGTATGTTATACATTTTAAGCACTCTTTTATCCATGAATGTGGGATACTATCAAATGCTTTTTTGTAGTCAATCCATGCCATACTTAATTCTTTCCCTTTTTACAGTTCTCCACTATATCTTTATTTAACAACAAATGATCCTTTGTTCCATATGACTTTCTTTTATTGCCCTTTTGTTCTATTGCCATAATTGAGTTTTCTTCTAAAGGACTATTAACTCTGTTAGCGTCAATTTTCATGTATAGTTTATATGTCATCAGAAGGCAAGTTACAGGTCTATAATTTTTAGCATACCTTGCAGGTTCACTCTTGAGTAGGAACATTGTTTTTTTTGTTGTTAGCCAGGTTGGTGTCTGTTAGGGGTGTGCATATAAATAATTATTCCTCATGGCTAAATCCTCATGCAAAGATGTTAATACTTTTAACCAAAAGTTAGGTACTGCATCTAGGCCTGGGGTTTTCCAATTAGAAGCTTTTCTTAACTTTGTTTCAATCTCTCTGGCTGTTACTTCATCCTATTTCATACCCCGTACCTTTAAACTTCTTATTCTTTTTTACTTCTTCTATCTGTTTAGCATCTTTGTTATGTTACATAGGTTCTTCATAAATACTTCTCCATAATGTATCTACTTCCTTTTTTTTTTTTTTGGCGGTCTTTCAATTCCTTTCACCTTATTTCCCATTTCTCTATAAAACTTTTTTGGGTCATCAATAAATTGCTTATTATGTACTTTTCCCTTATATTTATATGTGTATTTTTCTGCCTGTGCTGAAATTTTTGTTTGTTATTTGCGATAGTGCATGATAGATCCCGGTCTATTCTAATACTGTGCATTGCTTTAATCACATCTATCTTTCTTAGTATTTGTTGATCTAGTCCCTCTTTTATACTCTTCTAACAGTGACACTTCTTGCCTTAATTGCTTTATAGTTTTCTCTAGTTGATATATCCATGATGGTATTCGGTTTCTCCCCTTCCTTTCCCTCCCTACCCAGTGTTCTTGTGGTAGAACTTTATTAGTTATTAATTTAGCTACACAGTAATATATCCTATTTGGGTAAGACAGCGATTCAGGTCACAGCCTGCTATAGGTCCTCAACCATGTTCCAAGACTCGCAGTCCATGTTTCTAAGCACCCTTGAGAATATTAGAGTCCAACCGAACACTCTCATACCAGGTGACTTCAACTATCCATCCATTAACTGGCAAAAACTACTCGTGTACCAATCAACTTGCCCAAAGTTTGCTGGAATTCATTAATTCCAATGCCGTGGACCAGCTCATTCTTGCCTCCACAAAAGGTAGCAATATCCTTGACCTGGTCATTACTAACATGGGTGATCGCTGCTCTACACCAATAGTCAACTCCTCCCTGGTTAGATCCAACCACAAACTAATCACATTGGAAATCCAACCCCCCCCCCCGCAAAGGTAGCCACCATGAAAAACTTCTCCAAAGATAACTTTGGGGTCCTAAAAACAGAGGTGGCGAACTTCACGGCATCCATGCAAATGGAGAATAGTTCCATGACCACCGAATCATAGACCAGTGCACTGGATGAACACGTGCACAAATGCATGGATCTCGCCATACACAGTAGAATCAAGACACTCTTCCCCCAAAAAAGGAAGCTAATCTGGTGATCCCCTGCCATAAACAAACTCTACAACAGAAGGAAGAAACTGATACAGAATAAGGTGATGTCCCAGGACTAGAAAAACTCCCTTATCAGCCTCAACAAAAAGTTGAGATCCCTCATCAAACCCTCTAAAGTTATCTATGAAAACAGAATTGCAGCAGATAGTAAAGACAGCCACAAGGCCTTCTATAGTTATGTAAAAAATCTCCATGACAATACCTAGATTTGCTCTGAGCTAATGCACAATGGTACCTCCTATAACAAGCCAACAGATTTTGCCATGACTAATTTACAATGTGCTAACTGACTCATGCATTTAAGCTGAGAAACTGTTGGTTTGGATGTAGTCTAATGAAGCGACCACAGAGGTCGTGAATGCGCTTACCTTGAGCTCTTCAGTAAAGATTTTCTACATTTTCATCGAAGCATTATTGTGTTTATCCTGAACAGTCATGGTGGTTTGGCTCTGCTCTTTTGTTGCTGATAGATTTTGCCAATATACTGGCCGACAGATTCAGTGCCAACTTTACCCCCACCAAAGGACCAATCGCAATACCAGTAGTTTGCCTGACACCCAGTATTACTGCTGCACAGGTTAAAACAGCACTGTCCAAGGCCAAGAATACAGCTTCTGTGGGACCTGACAATATCCCCTGGCTGTGTTCTACATGAACTACAGAGTGAACTGGCACATCACCTGTCTGCCCTGTTCAATCACAGCCTCACATCAGGCTTTGTCCTTACTCAATGGTGCACTACAGTCATCCCCTCTCCACAAAGGAGGAGTGACTACAGACCCTGGGAAGTATCACCCCATTAGCCTCATGAGTCTTATATACAAAGCTATGGAACACATCATCATGGACCTAATAAACAAGGATACAGGGAATCTCCAAATTCTGGATCCCATAAAGTCTGGTTTTGTGAAGGGTAGATCTAGCCTGCTCAACTTGGTCGACTTCTTTGAGTCAGTCACCAGAGCTGTGGATGAAGACAAGGTGGTTCATATGGCCTACCTTGATCTGGCCATGGCCTTTGATACCATTTCCCACTCAGGAATCACACAAAAACTCACTAAGCTAGGCATCAACCCCTATATCATTAGGTGGGTTACAAACTGGCTCACAGATAGGTACTTTCACCCTGTGGGTTCTGAGTCCAAGTTAGACTGCCGACCAGTCACGAGTGGAGTCCCACAGGGTTTGGTCTTGGGTCCTCTCCTGTTTGGTATCTACTTCTCTGAAGTCCAGGCCAACACGAAGGTACTCTGGCTGACAAAGTTCACAGATGATTGCAAGTTGGGAGCTATTATTTACTCCTCAGGTGATGCTGACATCCTACAGAAAGGCCTCACTGAAACCAACAACTGGTGTCAGAACCATGGCATTAAGCTCAATGCCAAAAAATGTGTCATCACCTACTTTGGGAAAACATGGTTACCATGAATTACCACATCGATGGTAGTCCACTGAACACAGAAGGTGTTATAAGAGATCTGGGAACATAGGTTGACAGCAACCTCTCTTTTGACCACCACATTTCCACTGTGGTCAGAAAGTCTTCTATGTGGCACATCTCATTACTAAGGGTTTTGCATCCAGGAAGAAAGAGGTCATGGTTTCCCTCTACTCTTCTCTCATTAGGCCAATCATAGAGTACGATGCCTCATTTGGCATGTACCCCACTGGACACCTGCAACAACTGCAGAGGCCGCAAAAGTACCTCACAAAGAGGATCCTAGGCCTTAAACACTTGTCCTGTATGGACAGACTGAAAAAACTCCAACTATTCTCTGTCTCATATCACCTACTTAGAGGTGATCTCTGCTTGACTTACAAAGCCATGTCTGACCCAGCTCTTTTAGAAATGCTACATCTAAAGAAATCCTAATCCCTCTACACACCATGCTCCAGAGACCTTAACCTCATTACCACAAGCAACAGAGTGTGCTGGAGGGACAGGTTCATAACCCAGTGACTGCCCATGCTATGGAATAGACTTCCCATACATGTCAAACAGAGCACCTCACTGGCCCTCTTCAAGACAAATCTTGATGAGTGGGTGTGAAATAGAAAACTCACACCGGGGATCACTCCAGTGGCTCTACTCGACAAAAGCACTAGGAACTAAGGTCAGGTGGCACAATGCCAGAGTAATCCTATGGGCTAGGCATGTAAAGGCTCCAGGGCCATTAGCCTAGTACACACCTATGAACCTATGAGAACAAATGTGATGTGTTCACCTACATTCTGGAGATCTGCAAGGTGTGTGTGTATCTGTATGTGTATTTGACCTTTATGGTTTATGACTGAAAACTGAATATGTTTTTTGTTTCAGTCAATTAAATAAATACATATACGCATACCTACGTACACACACATACATACATACATACATACATACATAAATGAAATATTTAGTAGCAAGGCTTTAATAACAAGATGCAGGGGGGGGTTACTAATGGTATTCAGTATCTTCACAGAAACCCAGCTGTGAATCCCCCACGCTGGCTGTTTTTTTGTGTTGTAGCTACTGGTGATGGTAGATAAAAGCTAAAATGATGTGCTAATAGCTTGTGTTTGCATTGCAGAGGGACCAGTTTGCACATATTTAATGACAACTAGTTGTAATTGTTCTTCTTTGTCATTGAATGAGACTGTTTATTAATGCTGAGACAAATTTGTGTATGAATATGTTTTGTGAGTAAATGACTTGGACCTAAACTGGCTGATGAAAATGTGTTATGAACTATAGCTGACCTAAGTAATACATTTTTATTCTTTATTTATTTGTTTGCTTGGTATGTTAATCAGGCAGTACATAACATACCCAGACTCCAATTAGTAGTTTTCCCTGCTGGTAGATATAACAAGGTCAGAAAAATGAAACTTATTTCATCCACAAAACACTGAAAGAAATTAATATTTACTTTTCTTTTGTGAGTGTAAAACAGCACATTTTAATAAAATGTATTTGTTCTTTTTATTAGTTGTGTACTGATGTCTTACAATTGTCCAAACTTTAAAGGTTGCAAGATAAGTACTGTGCTTGATATGTAAGCTCAACCCATTTCATAAATACGGAATGCATTAGGCAAGGTTGGCCTAGTGGGCTAATGCACAATGCTGTTGTTCAGAGGGTCCTGGGATTGAGACTTGGAAGAGGTGATTATTTTGAGCTGAGTTGGCCTAGTGGGCTAACATATTATGCTGTAGTTGACATGGTCCTGGGCTCAATACTTGGAAAGGGGGTAAACTTTGTGGGAGGTTGGCATAATGGTTAAGTTTTTTACCTGACAAACATAAGGTGCAGTGTTGGATTCTCACATGGGGTAATTGGCTAGGCTTAAAATGGCCCACAAGGGCAGTTAGCCTGCTACTATTCTATGAACCTACAGAGACCCAAGTACCTGGTGACTGTGCCAGACTGAGTGGTACAGATATAAGCTAACTGGTAGAGATATAAGCTTTATCAACATAAACTATGCTGCATTCCAAGGCACTGAAGGTAACCCATGATTAACACACAAATCGTTTGTTTGCTGTTGTCTTTGCTAGAAGTTTTGAATATCAAAAGTTCAGGTCAAAACTAAGGGGGTTGTGGCTGACAAAGTTTGCAGATGACTGCAAACTAAGTGCAATCATTGAATCCCCAAATGATTGTCAGCATACTCGAGGAGAGTCTCATACAGACCAGTGACTGGTATATCAGTCACAGTCTCAACCTGAAAGCAAAGACATGCATCATCATTCCCTTCTGCACAAGCAATGTCCCATTACACTATCAAATCAACAACAATACCTGATGTACCCATGAAGTTTTAAAGGTTCTGGGATCACAAGTTGACTACAGCCTTAACTTCGACCACCATGTGTCTACTGTTTTAAGGAAGACTTTCTATGTAGCACATTTGATTAAAGGTATCGTCTCAAGAGCAAAAGAGATTATACTCACTCTATAATACTTGGCACTAATCTGGCTCAAATTTGCATATAATGCCCTGTTTGGCATGTTTTTATAAGACTCATCGCTCTTAACACTGTTGGAACTATCTGGGTGTGCTTACTTCACATTACCTTCATTTCCACCTGTAAATTGTGGTATTTTATCACTTTATGTGTCTCTGTATGAAAGACATACATCTCAGCTGTCTAGATTGTCAGAGATTTCCAGATTTTTGCGTCTTATTTTTGGTCTGTTTCTCATAAAATTTATGGTTTTCTGAATTTTTATGGCAAATCATCTTCTATCATATTTATGGCTCTTTTCTGGCCTATCAGTTTTTGTGGACTACTATTTCCTTCTACAGTGTGTGGGGGGGGGCATCCTCCACTGAGCCTAGTCTAACCCAATTATGGAATGTTTCTGTGTCTTGAAGATTCTACCCTGTCAGTTTTTCCAGTCCCAGAATTAGTGAGCATATGAGGATCAGGCATTTTTTTTATCCTGGGTCTTGTGTACCCAGGTGTCTTTTTTATTGTTTTAACCTTATTCTGCCCATGACATATGCTATATAAAATACTGTATGTTGTATACAGCAGTGTCATACCCAGTAAAGTATAGCTTATTTAAAGAAAAGCTCATTGCTAACCAGTATCCCACCCTTTCCTATATTTCACTATATCGGATATTGGTTTATTATATTGATTTCTGGATTCCAACATGTTATTGATACACAAATTTGTAAGGAAAGCAATTAAATAAAAATAATAAAATATTTGGATAATAGTAATATCGCACACTAAGACTGGACACCCTTTGGTAAGGGCCTTATTAGTAGCTGATAAGCGGGTATGAATGTGCATTTTTTGGCTTTGAGCATTAGGCTATGTTTCTGGCACCACTTACTTGTCTCTCACAACCTCCTCAAGGATATCTACATCTCTGGAGGAATAAGTCATTGCACCCAACTTGCAATCATCTGCAGATTTCATCACCCAAAGACCCTCTAAATTTGCTATGACTTCAGAGAAGTTTTTTTTCCAAACAGGAGAGGTGCAAGTGCTGAGTCCTGTGGAACACCACTCTATTGACAGGCCTATTAGTGGGTGTGTATTCCCCCACCCTAACTTCATGTGCCCTATCCATAAGCCATTTGACTATCCATTGGGTTATGCAGGGATTTATGTCTAAATTTTGGAGTTTGTCTGTAATACCTAAGTGAGGTAGTGTGTTGAATGCCTTTACCAGGTCGAGGTAGGCAGAATGCACTTTTTTTGCCCATCATCCATGGCTCAAGTAGTCTTCTCAAGGGAGTGCACTGGGTTTAGTAGGTGTGATCTACCCTTGACAAACCCAAACTAGGATGTGTCCAGTGTTTGAAGATTTCCTATGTAGTTATTAGAGCCATTATAACTTTTTCCATGGCCTTGTATATAATACTAGTCCAACTTATGGGTCTGTAATTTCCTGGGTGTGTTGACGGTCCACCTTTATATAGAGGGATGATTGGTCCTGCATTTCCTAGAGGCGAAGCCTGGTTGTAGGCTGTGGCTGAATAGACATTCTAGTGAGCCCGAGGAGTCAGTTCTCAAACTAAAATGGAGTTATCCCTGGATGTTATCAAGGCTCATTGCTGTAGTGTGTTTAGCTCTGGTGAATGCAGTGAGAACCTGTGCTTTAGTAACAGTGGGGACTAAGTGGTAGAGGATATTTTATGGGGAGTAAACAGCAATCTTTGAGTCATATGGACTCGTGTCTTCTGCTTGTACCTTATTACTGTCGTGTAATACTTTTGAGTAAAGTCACTGTCCTTTACTTGGTAACTACTTTAGCCAATTAAATGTTTCTGGCAAGGCTTTTCTCTCTGCACTATAAGGTTGAGAGGCATGCCTTAAATTATAACTGAAATGTCATGAAATCACAAGAAATCAATGGCTTTTATTGCATGAATATTCCTATACACTAGACAGACCTTTTTGTTTCTAATTAGGACTAGCCAGTACAACTTTATATATACATAAATAAGTAAACAGATACACATATTCCATGTGAAATTGTAGTGTCATTTATTTCACAAAATAAAGAAGCAAACAGACACACACGTTCCACATGAAGTCATGGTTTTATTTGACTGTTATATAACTATCATATCTAAGCATAGATAGATGTAATTTAATAGGTTTACAGTGAAACAGTGTCAATTTCAAATAAAAGCAAGTGTGATATTTTGTTGCAAAGAGAGAATTTGCCTATTAATCATAACAATGCAAGACATCTGTAATACACATTCATTAGTTTAAAGAACACCATTGCACATAAAACTAAAAAATAAAAATGGAGAGATCCGTCTATACTTAACATAGTCACTCTATTAAACAGCTTATTTATATTTATACATTTTACATATGTACATACATACAAATACTGCAGGTGTGAGCAATAGTGCCATTCTTACATGCAAACTAGTAGTTATAATTTGACCTCGTTTCCATTTCTTATATTTTTTTCAAATATGATCTTGCTTGCATTTCACTTCTGCATTTTGCCAAACTGTTTGACATTCTTTCAGAAAGTGGTATAATTCTTTATTCTGTTTACAATTTTCTGTTTGTCTCTTATATTGAGCTCAGGTTGTGATTCAAAAGGGTCTGTCTGACTCCCACTTACATCGTTATCAAACTGAAATTTATAAGTAAACAAGCAGATTAACAAATAGTTAAATAAAGCAGTAAGGGGGATGAATTAAATGATTTGAAACGGAAAGTTTCATTCATGGTAGTTTGGAGAGTACAAAGCAGTTTCATACATGGTACTTTGGAGAGTACAATGCAGTTTTATTCATGGTACTTTTGAGAGTACAACGCAGTTTCATTCATGGTACTTTGGAGAGTACAACGCAGTTTCATGCATGGTACTTTGGAGAGTACAACGCAGTTTCATTCATGGTACTTTGGAGAGTACAACGCAGTTTCATTCATGGTACTTTGGAGAGTACAACGCAGTTTCATTCATGGTACTTTGGAGAGTACAACGCAGTTTCATTCATGGTACTTTGGAGAGTACAATGCAGTTTCATTCATGGTACTTTGGAGAGTACAATGCAGTTTCATTCATGGTACTTTGGAGACTACAACACAGTTTCATTCATGGTACTTTGGAGAGTACAACACATCTATTTGTTGTTTTCTTTACTTCTTAAAGTAAACAGTTAAATGCTTGTTTTGAGGTACCTTGTTATGTGTGTGTGTATATAGTTGGTACCCTTACAGGACAAAAAAACAAAGTGGGGTATATTCTGAAAGGAAAAACAGTACAGTGTGTAAACTAAACTATGCAGTAATGACATTCAATAGAGATGGCTTATAGGGATACATTCATCAATAAACAGATGTATTTGTTTGCATATATATTCTATATGCAGCATGCACATGTGTAAGGTACTTGGTAATTGTATACTAGGCTGATAAAGTCATAGGTATATACTAGGCAAGCAGTTCAAACAACCGTTGAGATGCATAACCAGCTAATCCTGAGCACTGTTGAATGAGTTAAGCTCCATGGTCAAAAAGCACCATGCTATATATGCCAAAGAAGATTTATGATTTCCTGGCTATTCATTTAGAATATTACTGAATACAGACCTTGTGTAGTATTGCTTGACATGCATAGGAAGTCTTTTCAGTAAGTATAGGATTCCTTGGGATGGAAATCTTTTGTGCCAGCCATGTTCCATTTCTGTGTTTGTAAGAGGTTACAGTCTTTTTTGTGGGTGTGTATGGTGGTGTCTGTTTTGCATAGCTGTAAGAGGTCAAGCAGGGTGAAATGGGCCATGTACCCTACTGATGAACAGCACTCTGCCTGCTGAAGAATGGCATACAGAGCAAGAACTGCACATGTCAAAAATGCCATTTGAACCCTTGATGTAAGTATCACCATGAATAGGCAACAGTAAGGATTATGGAAGGGTGTACAGCTCAGCAAACTGTGTGGCTTCAGTGTAAATATCATAATTTGGGCTTTAACACAAATTTTACATGTTATACCTTTTGTACCAGAATACATTGTAGGTAATGTCACCATGTTCCCAGAGGTGATGTATAAGACATGTGTTTCCATTCACATGGAAGAGCACCAACAAGGTACCAGGTGATCAAACATGCACGAAGCTCCAGTCAACAAAAGGTAATGTTGAAAGGTGCATTGTGTGTCTTACAGGTTACACCCAGGTTCTGCAAATAAAAGAAAAATGTTAGGTGTGGTAGAAGAGGTTATTTTTCAGCTAAGTTTCATCAGCAATCTACTTCCATCTTCCAAATTTCTTGATGTTATCCTATGATGTCCTTGCCCACTGCACACGAGAAGCTGCTGCTATACTAAATGAGCATGAAATCTAAGTAAGCATGTGGTATATTTCTGTGGTGCAAGCTTCATCACTCCACTGTTTTCTTAAGTACAGACATAACCTGAAGCTAAGTAAGCAGGGTACCCTGCTCACTGCAGAAAACTGCTTCTTCTTAAGTACCAGTCTGTGATGAAACTGTGTGAGTGGGCTTATGCATTGTAGGACAGTGTTTGGTAATGATATAGGCATTGTACTACACTCCATTCTGTGGCCCCTGAGGATGGAGCCAGCCACTGGTTCTTCACCAATTGCTTTGTCATAAGTTGCTCATATTTATCATTAGAATATTCTTAATTTGACCAGCTAATTGCTCCACATAGGGCTGATAAACAACGGGCTATGATAAACAATCTGTTGTATTACTGATTACATATATTTTGGAGTCTGTCCCATAAGGCACGTACTAACTCCCCATGCCATTCTGCAGCCCGCTGATAGCTTGCTGCAGTATGCTGCCTTCAGCTTGTTTTAAAGAGCCTCGAACAGTAGCAGGGTGTGTGCCTCCATTGTATTTCTGCTATGAGCCATGCAACTGCACAACCTGGCATCTTTTTATTGTCTCTAAACTAATGTAGTTCCCTTGTGTAAGCATCCAAATTACCTGTGAGGGTGTTTAGTAGCTGTTATTCTCATATGCCCACTGATAATTTGAATTAATTTGTATCCACACTGATACTGCTGCTGTTTCCAGTGCTACTGTCTTGAATTGAGTACACTGTGAAAGCATAGTGTAAAATGTCTAATTATTCTTCACCCTACCCTTTTTGCTGATTGCTGCCTGCCTGAACTAGACATATGTTGTCCAGTCTGAGTTGGCAGTACCTTGTTTGCCTTCTGTTTGTATATCCAGGTAGAACTCCAGCTCTGTAATGGCAAAGTAATGCCACCTGCTGCTGAGCTTGCTTCCTCCTAAGTACCTCTGCCCACCAAATTCTTAGGGATATGGCAATAGTTATCCTGAAAAAACATGCAGTGCTGAGTATACGCCAACACACAAATAACATTATCATCTCTAAAATTCGATGACTGAAAGCAAGAATACTGTTGTTACTTGATAGGTTCATGGGTGGTTACTAGGCTATTGACCCAAAGGTCTTTAGAAGCCTAGCCAGTTGTACCCAATATAATACTGGAGAAACCCAATATAAATGATCTAGACTAAACTCAAGATCTTAGTTAGCAATGACTGGGTAATGAATCTGTCCCTCCAGCACGTCCTATTTATATCCGTGTTGAGGTTTAAGTCTCTTGCTCTTGTGGCTCTGGTGGATTTGGATTTTTTGAGGTGGAGCATGTCCATTAATTCCGGGTTGGGCATGGCCTTGTATGTCAGGCACAGGTCACCTCTGAGCAGACGGTATGCGACTGAATAGAGCTGGAGTTTCTTCAGTCGGGCAGCATATGGCATATTTTTGAGCCCCTTTATCCTTTTGGTGAGGAACTTTTGGGGTCTTTCCAATTGATGCAGGTGTCGGGTAAGATACATTCCGAATGGGGCATTGTACTCAATCATTGGTCTGATAAGTGAAGAGTACAGGGAACAATGACCTCCCTTGATCTGGATGTGAATCCCTTCATAATCAGGTGGGCAATGTAGAAGGTCCTCCTAACCACTTTGGCAATGTGAGTGTCAAAAGAAAGGTTACTGTCAACTTGGGTCCCCAGGTCTCTGATAACCTCTTCTGTGCTTAATGGATTGCCACCTATGTGGTAACTTGGGGTTACCTTGTTTTTACCAAAGGGTATGACTATACATTTTTTGGCGTTTAGCTTAAGGCCGTGGCTCTGGCACCAGTTATCCGTTTCTATGAGACCTCTCTGAAGGATATCTGTGTCTGATGGATTTTCAACTATGGCCCAGTTTGCAGTCATCTGCAAACATTGTCAGCCACAATCCTCCTATGTTTGCCTGCACTTCTGAAAAGTAGATGCCGAACAAGAGGGGTCCAGGACTTAGCCCTGTGGGACACCGCCAGACCGGCTTGAGTCTGACATGGCACCAGCAACTCTAACCCTGTGGGTTCTGTCCTTGAGCCAGTTTGCAACCCATCTTGTGACATATGGGTTTACATTTAAGCTGGTGAGCTTTTCTATGATACCCGAGTCAGGTATTGTGTCGAAAGCTTTTGCAGGGTCAAGGTAGGCTGTGTGAACTGCCTTACCCTCATCAATGGCCTTGGTGACTGTTTCAAAAAAGTCGACCAAGTTCAAGAGGCATGATCTGCCCTTGACAAAGCCGAATTGGGTAGGATTCAATGTCTGTAGGACCCCTATGTCTTTATTTATGAGTTCCATTATGATCCTCTCCATATTTTTGCAGACCAGGCTTGTTAAGCTTATGGGGCGGTCATTACCAGGGTCCGTAGAAGCACCGCCTTTGTGGAGTGGGACCACAGTTGCCGTACGCCACTCTTTGGGTACATATCCTGTGGTAAGGCTAAGATTAAACAGCAGCCTTATGTGTGGGTTTAGTTCCTCATTGAGTTCGTGTAGCACACAGCTGGGGCCACCATCCGGTCCCATTGATGCTGTGTTTTTAGCTTTAGAGAGAGCAGCTCTCATCTGGGCATTTGAGATGATTGGGAGGCTACACTCTGCTGGGATAGATATTTCTCCTTTTGGGGGAGGGAGAAATTTTCACTGAACCTGTCTGCCAGTATGTTTGCAATGTCTGTGGGTTCAGTGATTTTGTATCATTTTGACTAATTCTGAGCATATCTGGGAGTTTCCACCCAGATTTCTAACATAGCTAAAGAAGGCCTTATGATTGTCTTTTGAGTCCTTGGCCATTTTTCTCTCAAAGTTGGCCTTGGATGATTTTATGAGTGATTGTAGTTTTTTACTAGTATTGATCAGAGATGTCTTCCCTTTTAGGGATTTTGCTCTATCTTGTAGTAGCTTTCTCCTCTTGTTGTAAAGTTTGTTTATGGCTGGGGTCCACCAGATCGGGCGCTTGCCTTTGGTGGAAAGGGTCTTGATTTTATTTGGGATTGCTTGATCCATGCAATCCTGGAGGTGCTCGTAGAAAGCATTTGTAAGGGATTCAGCAGTGTGGGTTGTGGTTTCCAATGGCTCAGGGGCCTTGAAGGATACCACACCAGTCTTAAGAAGTGTGAAGTTGGCTTTTGAGAAGTTCTTCACTGTGGTCTTTTTTGTTGGGGGTGGGGCGGATGTGGATCTCCAGTGAGATTAGTTTATGGTCTGATCTCACCAATGAGGGATATACTTCCGGTGTGGAGCATTTTGTCCCCATGTTTGTGATGAACAGGTATAGTATATTTTCACCTCTTGTGGGAATGGTGACAAGTTGTTCCATAGCAATTGAGTTTATGAACTCCAGGAACCTTTGGGCTAGGGTATTGGGGCTTGAGTAATGTTTCCAGTCTATGTTTGGGTAGTTGAAGTCACCCAAATGATGGTGTTTGGAGAGACATTTATACTCTCCAGTGTCTTCAGGAAGGCCGTGTGTGGTTCCTGAGTTTGAGTGGGTGGCCTGTAACATGCTACAAACTGTAGAGCAGTTTTACCTATGTTTAATTGCACCTGAATGGTCTCTGATGCTTTGTGAGTTGCCACCAGCCTGGAGGTGTGGGTATCCTTGATGAATATGGATACACCCCCTCCTTTTGTGGTACGGTCCGGGTTTTGGGGCCGGAATGCATGATATGAGGTAAAACCTGATAGTGCCGGCGTGCTCCCAGGAGCCTTGAACCAGGTTTCAGTCACAGCACAGACATCGATATTCTCCATACTGAGGAGGGCTTCGAGGGCGTGCATCTTGAGATTTAGACTTCTGGCATTGAGCAGCATTACCCTTAGTTTTTTTCCATTATTGTTTTCTAGGACGGTGGGTTTAGAATTTGAGCCTTGTCTAAAAATGGCACTATGGGGGTGGCAAGAGCCTTTGCCAATATCCGGAAACCCAGGGGTGACAGGTGCAAGTCCCTTGCGAAGCAGCATGGCTTGTCAAGCATGTCACTCCAGGCAGACAGACATTGGATCCCCTTAGAATGACACCAGAAATTAAGCCAATTATTAAAACTGATCATTTTGTCTCTGTATTGTGGCATCATTCTTGGTGAAGGTAGGATACTGCTCAGGGTCACGGTCATACCAGCCTGGGCTACATAATCTGAGAGCTCCTTTATGTCTCTTTTCATGTAGTCCAGGGTGGTATGTCTCAAGTCATTCACACCGGCATGGACAATGACTGAGTCATACTTGTACTTGCTGTGGAGTGACCTGAGTGCTTGTGTTATGTTGCGGAGTCTAGCGCCCGACAGGCAGCTTACTGTGACCCTCTCCTTGTTCAGTCTGGTGAGTGGGGCGTCCGTGTGTCTGACTATGGAGTCACCTATGACAAGTGTGTCTGGCATTGTGTTTGGCCTTAAGGGCTGTGACTGATTTGCACACTCACTTTGTGATCAATGTGTTGCTTGTGTTATGTCATGAGGTGGAAGTTGTTTGGGTGTCTGCTTTGGAGGCCTCTGCTGTTTTGGTGGATTTTTGATCAGTGCCTCCGAGTATGTCTTTGTGTGTTTATGTGTTTGATTTGTAGTTGTGATAGTTCTATGTGAGACTGGGTTTATGGTGTGTGTGGTTACCTTCTCCTCCTGTCTGGTTTTGCCAGTCCTGAGTTGAGAGAGCTCAGCCTCCAGTTTGGCTATTTAGTTGCATCTCTCGCATGCATTTGTGTTTTGTGGGAGGAGGAGAGGGTTGTCTGTGTACATGAGGCAATTGTAACATTGCCTCAATATTCCCAGATTCACCAGGTGAGCAGGAGAGGACGCTAGCAACTGACCCTTTGACATGCTAGAAGAAATGAAAAAGTTTGCTGTGTAACTGAGTCAGAAAGGACCTATAGGGAAGTGGGTACTCAAGGGGGTTTTAAGCTAGTGAAGTACTTTGTATAATATAGAAGTGCTTTACCTGACTAAAAAATGCTTTAGGAACAAGTGTTGAGCTTTACAGATATAGAATAGACTGTTTAGATTACAAGTAGAGCAGTTCTAAGGGAAAAAATGAAGAGCAGACTTTACGGAGCCAGAAATAGTTTAACCTTGTTTAACCGACGCTGCCCGATCGTGCTCTAGTGGCAACTCCGCGCTAAATGCAGAAAAGGCAATAAGTCAGTAGTACAGGTTAGCACACTTTAGTGGGCAGCCAAACAATTAAATTAAACAGCAAACAAACACTTTTCGACTTGAATTAGACTAATTTCGACTAAAATGTACTTTTAAGTGCAGATAATAAAAAATGCAGTAAATAACTATGAAAACAGTTAAAGCTTGCTCTAGGTAAGCAGTAGAAGGTAAAACAAATATAAAAACAGCAGGATACTTAATCAGGAAAGCAGTCGCTTTTTTTTTCAGTTCTCTGTAGCCAGGAAGACTCAACAGGACCACGTGGAGCTGTGTCTGAGCAATATGGCTTCAAAAAAATGCCAGAGGCAGATTTTAACCAGGGAACTTCAAAAGAGCTAGAAATGGTCCAAAATGACCAATTACTACAGCTTCTTGTGCTCAGGTCACTTCCCTCAAGGACAGGTAGGCTATTCAAGGCTCCCCACTCCCACTGGTGAGCTAAGAAACTTCCCTCTATCCAAGCAAGGCAATGGACAACACAGGAACTACAACACAAGGCCAGTAAACTGGTCCAACTAGTTCAGGAGAGGCAGGAAAACAAGGAATATTTTTTTGTTTTATTTGTTTTTAAATAGAAACACACAGAAATGCAGAAAAGGCAATAAGTCAGCAGTACAGGCTAGCACACTTTAGTGGGCAGCCAAACAATTAAATTAAACAGCAAACAAACACTTTTTGACTTGAATTAGACTAATTTCGACTAAAATGTACTTTTAAGTGCAGATAATAAAAAATGCAGTAAATAACTATGAAAACAGTTAAAGCTTGCTCTAGGTAAGCAGTAGAAGGTAAAACAAATATAAAAACAGCAGGATACTTAATCAGGAAAGCAGTCACTTTTTTCAGTTCTCTGTAGCCAGGAAGACTCAACAGGACCACGTGGAGCTGTGTCTGAGCAAAATGGCTTCAAAAATGCCAGAGGCAGATTTTAACCAGGGAACTTCAAAAGAGCTAGAAATGGTCCAAAATGACCAATTACTACAGCTTCTTGTGCTGAGGTCACTTCCCTCAAGGACAGGTAGGCTATTCGAGGCTCCCCACTCCCACTGGTGAGCTAAGAAACTTCCTTCTATCCAAGTAAGGCAATGGACAACACAGGAACTACAACATAGCCCAGGATACAGCAAGGCCTGTAAACTGGTCTAACTAGTTTAGGAGAGGCAGGAAAACAAGGAATATGTTTTTGTTTTTTTTTTGTTTTTAAATAAAAACGCACAGAAATGCAGAAAAGGCAATAAGTCAGTAGTACAGGTTAGCACACTTTAGTGGGCAGCCAAACAATTAAATTAAACAGCAAACAAATACTTTTCGACTTGAATTAGACTAATTTCGACTAAAATGTACTTTTAAGTGCAGATAATAAAAAATGCAGTAAATAACTATGAAAACAGTTAAAGCTTGCTTTAGGTAAGCAGTAGAAGGTAAAACAAATATAAAAAACAGCAGGATACTTAATCAGGAAAGCAGTCACTTTTTTCAGTTCTCTGTAGCCAGGAACACTCAACAGGAACCAAA
>NC_056747.1:70470877-70475877 GCF_019279795.1 Protopterus annectens | reverse complement strand
CCTCTGATGAGTCAGGCCTTTCAGATTCCCAGGAAGAATCCTTCCCGGCCTACGAGGATTCTGATGCTCATGAATCCATTCCCTCTGCCTCTCCTCCTGAGGATATTTCCGGAAATTCTCCACTCCATGAGAGAGCATTTTCAGTGTCAGGGCCAGGATTTCTCCGACTCCAGGAAAAGGCTTCGGACTTTCCTTAAGTTACCCCAGCACAGGCCTTTAGCTATTCCACCAGTGTTAGATGTATTGGATGATGTGTACTCAGACTCCAGTCCTTCTCCTGATTCTCTCCCTCCTGCTCCTGTCAAGCCAGACAGATATTACAGGGGTCCTGAAACTCAAACAAGCTTGTCTCTTTAAGGCCCACTCTGTTGATCTAGAAACTATTTCTCAAAGGCCCAAAGGGAGTGGCCACTTCCACGGCCAAAAATCCTTTGCCCGCAGACAGGGAATCTAGGTCCCTGGAGAGGTGGGGTAAAAAAGTTTATACCTCAACCACCCTTGCCATGAGGGCTCTTAACAGTCTTTTTCATATGTTTCAGTATCAGGATTTCTTGATGGATATTTTGCAGAAAAAGTTAGCCTCTCCTGAGCCTTTAGATAGAAAGGCCTTGCAGGATTTGGTTCATAATACTCAGCAGGTTAGCAATCATTTTCTTCAGTGTGGTTATGATGCATTGGAAGCTTCATGTAGGGCAGCTATGACAGGGGCCGTCATACGTAGACATGCTTGTTTGAAAGAACAGACTTTGCCAGATCATGTTAAAGTAAAGCTTCTAGATGCACCTCTGGAAAAAGACAAGCTATTTGGTGCTAATGCACAGGGTGTGTTGAAATCAATTGAGGAAAAGGCTAAATCAGTACAAACAGTCAAAGATTTCCTCCAGGTTCAGCCACCAGGTTCAGCAGGAATTGGCCTTCAAAGGATTGGTCCTTTCCAGACACAGACAAGTTTCAAGGGAAGAACAGGCGTGCTCGAGGTAGAGGGCAATACGAGGCTCCTACAGGGCCGCCAATGGCAACCAACTAATCAAAGAAGTGGCAGGGACCCTACTGCACCACAGGGACAATCCACAATGACTTGACTTTGGCCACGCTGACCAGGGCTCAAAGAGAAGCACCTTTAGGAAAATTATCCTTATTTTCAAACAATTGGCATGTTTTACAAAGGACAAATGGATTTTGGACATAATAGACAAAGGTTACAGGTTCCACTTCCATACCTTACCAAGCAAGACAAGGCATGCCAAACCTGCCACAAAATCAAAGGGCAGAGGCACTCATACAAGTTTCAAAGCTGCTACAAATTAAAGCAATAGAAAGGTTCCTCCTCAGGAACCAGGCCAGGGATTCTACTCAAGACTGTTCCTTGTTCCAAGAAAAGAAAAGCAATGGAGACCTATACTGGACTTGTCCGCTCTAAACACTTTTCTCATTGTGCTGTAATTCAAAATGCTGACGTTACAGCAACTGTCCCATGCTGGGCAAGCGGTCTTGGCTGGTTACTCTGGACCTCAAGGCATACCTGCATGTCCCAATCAGACACAGCTGCAGAAGATACCTCAGATTTCTTGGGGTCAGGCATTATCAATTCTCAGCATTGCCTTTGGCTTATCTACTCTTGAGTATTCCACGAAATGCCTGGCATCAGTAATTTCATTGCAGACTTCAGGGATAAATATACCCTTACCTGGACGACTGCCTTATACAAGCGGACAGCAAGCAAGCCTGGATAAGAAACTTGGACTATGTCATTCACTTACTACAGGCTTTGGGATACACAGTCAACATTCAAAAATCAAGACTACTGCCATCCCAACAAATAATTTTTCTAGGAGCCAAACTGGACACAGACTCACAAATGGCTTTCCTCACAGAAGAAAAACAAGAGCAATTACCAGATTACTTCAAAGGCCTAGCAAAGCACACCCAGATGACTGCAAGGAAAATCCTGCAGGCCCTGAGTTTCATGGCATCTTGCATTCTTCTGATTCCACTGGCAAGACTACACATGAGAAAACTACAATGGTACCTAAAAAGTTTATGGTCTCAACACAGCCACAACTTAGAAACAATTATTTCACTCATTCCATGTCTACAAAAGGAATTTTTGTGGTGGGCACAAGCAAGCCAGCTAAACAAAGGCATGTCTTTCAACAAACCTCAAGCAAGCCAAACCATTACAACAGACACCTCAGATCATGGATGGGGGGCGCACATGGAAGTCAGATGCATTCAAGGGCAATGGGCAACCTAGGAATTGCATCTGCACATCATTCAAAAGAGATGCTGGCAGTGATTCATGCAATCGAGGCCTTCGGAAAATTTCTTCAGCAAGGTCATCTGCTAATAAAGACAGACAACACCACTGTTATGTGGTGCATAAACAAACAGGAGGCACCATTCTTACCCCCTCTGCAGACTAACCATGACTTTTTGGGAAAAGTCCCTGAAACTGAACATACAGTTGCAATCCCAGTTTGTTCCAGGCAAGGACAATGTTCTGGACAGTCTAAGCAGAAACATTATGGACCCACACGAATGGATGTTGCATCCAGACATTTTTTCACAAATAACTCAGGCATGGGGGGGGGGACATAGATCTCTTTGCCTCACACCTCAATCATCATCTGAAGAAGTTCTGCTCAAGGACACACCATCCTCAAGCCTGGAGAATGGATGCTCTCTCCTTCAGCTGGAATTCTCTAACAATCTATGCATTCACCTCTACCATTAATGACCAGGTTAAAAGCTACTGAAGATCAAAGCAGAACAACCGAAAGACATTTTGATAGCTCCAGACTGGCCAAGACAGCACTGGTATCCATTACTAAGGAGCATAACTCGCGCAAGTGGCCACTGCCTCAATGGCCTCTGCTTATAACTCAGCACAATTACAGGACTGTTCATTCCAACCTGCAAACATTGCAACTGACAGCTTGGAGGGTTCCATGACTTCTCCCCATATCTCTCTCTCCAAAAATGTTCAAGAGATCTTACTGGAAGCACGCAGGCCTTCCACCAGAAAAACTTATTCAGCCAAATGGAAGAGATTCAACATCTGGAATGCCAACAAGGGTCAGGATGCATCAGTAATGAACATCCCACAGATACTAGAATACTTGGCAGAAATGCTTCACAATGGCCTTTCATATTCTTCCATAAAAATACACGCTTCAGCAATTTCAGCAAAATACAACTGTATCCACCTGTGTTTTCACATCCTTTAAGACAGTTTCTAAGAGGGATGAAGAATATCAAACCTCCAAGAAAACCACCAGTGCCTGCATGGGACCTCAACTTCATCTTGGAAAATTAGCTCTTCCTCCTTTCGAGCCAGCAGCATCTTCAGAATTGCAATTTCTCTCCTGGAAAACAGTTTTCCTGTTGGCAATTACTTCAGCAAGAAGAGTCTCGGAGATACAGGCCCTCATGGTAGTACCTCCATTTCTCATTTTCCATCAGGACAGAGTCTCTTTAAGAACCAATCCTTCATTCATGCCAAAAGTGATATCCAGGGTTTCTCTAAATCAAGCAATTCATCTGCCTACTTTCTTTCCCAATCCTCAAAATAAAGGAGAAAAGCTTTTGCACACTTTGGACATACACAGACAATTGCGCTATTACTTGGACAGAACAAAGGCCAACAGAAAGTCTGACCAACTGTTTGTAGCTTACGCTGCTGGAGTACAAGGAAAGGCAATTTCCAAACAAACAATTTCAAAATGAATTGGAAACTGCATCAGATTCTGCTACTCTTTCCATGGAAAAGGTGTGCCAGCCAATATCAGGCCACACTCCACCAGAGCTCCAGCCACCTCCACAGCCTTTCTAAGAGGGGTGGCTACAAAGGACATTCTAGAGGCTGCTACATGGAGCTCCGTGCATACATTTTCCAAACATTACAACCTGCCTTTATATTCCAGATCCCGAGCAGGCTTTGCTTCTGCAGTCCTGCAGGGCATTTTTGCTACACCATCCTTACCTTAGATCCTACCACCCCCAGCTTGGCTATGGTATTCAACCCATATGTCAGGACTGCAGTTGCATTCTTGAAGGACATAGTACAGTTTTGTACCTACCATAAATGTAGATGTCCGATAGATATGCAACTGCAGTCAGGTTTTTCCTCCCTCCTACCCCTCTGTAATTCTCTTTTTTGGGTCCACTCCCCCCTTTTCAAATTAGCTGGGGATAGCTGTTATGGTGTATCTGTTGATTACTGTTGTGCATGTCTGGAATTTTATCCATTCTCTAAATTTAGCCTTCCTTGGAGGGCACCTGGCATCTGGGGCAAGAAACACTGAAGAAGATGGCGTAGACTGATGCTTTTATACCCCAGCCGCTCTGACATCGGGAAGAGGCGACATCAGCCGACGCCGGACCCAGACTTTGGAATCCGGCCGACCGAAGGGCTGCCTGAGGCAGGACAACCCATATGTCAGGACTGCAGTTGCATATCTATCGGACATCTACATTTATGGTAGGTACAAAACTGTACTATAAGGTTTATGGATGTGGTGAAAGAGGACATGCAGGTGGTTGGTGTGACCGAGCAAGATGCAGAGGACAGGAAGAAATGGAAATAGATGATCCGCTGTGATGACCCCGAACGGGAACAGCCGAAAGATGATGATAATGATATATATCTACATGTGTATGTGCATATGTTCTCCTTCCATCTCACTTTGATGTCCTGTGGAGATAGGTTCGCGAGGATGTTGTTGGCATGCCTTATGAAGGGTGTCCTGACTTAATCTTCTTTATCTTTCTGTTTTTGCTTGCTTCTAGCAACCTGATATGCTTTCTTATGCCATACCTACTGAGTCACCTTCAGGAAGTTTCCATAGAGTACCTCCTGATGTCTTGTTGTTTTCTATTGAAACTCCTTTTTTTAGCTTTCTTGTTAGCCCCAATTTTTCCAGGGTTTTTTTTTTTTCCTTTTTTCTTTTTTTGTTTTCTTTGTTTTTTTTTTGTTTTTTTTTTCTTTTTTTTTTCCCATT
>NC_056747.1:70443930-70466430 GCF_019279795.1 Protopterus annectens | reverse complement strand
AAGAAAAATTAATTTGAACCTTATATTCAGCAAGTGTGATATTCAGAACAAAGTTGATTCTAACCTAAGATTATTAAAACCATCAACATTTATCCCCCCTATGCACCCCCAACTTAAAAATCTGGAGAATGTGATGGAAATGAAATAAGAAAGGAATATAAGAGAACTAGATTTAATATGAATCTCCAAGAAGGAGAATATAGGGTGTTAAATGAATTGAAAGACAATTTGAATGTTAGAATAATGAAACCAGATAAAGGTGGGGGAGCTATTTTTATGGATACTATAGTATATGAAGGTAAAATGAGCCAAATTCTTAGAGATGAAGTAAAATACACAGAAGTGTCCAAGAATGAAATTATGGTAGCTTATAAAAGAACAGATATAGAATTAGAAGCTATGTATAATGAAGGGACTATAGATGGAAATAGTCTTTCTTACCTTAAGGTGGATAAACCTAAGATCCCAGTAATTTATGGTATCCCTAAGGTACACAAGAATTTAATAGACCCCCCATTAAGGCCATTTGTATCTGCAGATGGTTCCAAGACATTCCCTTTAGCTAAATTTATAGATAATAAGACTAAACATATATGGACTAACAAAGCAGCTATTTTAAAAGAGTCATGGGACCTTTTAAGAAATATTAATTTGGAGTTGTATAATAAAAATATTTTATTTGTAACAATAGATATAGTGGATCTCTTTTCCTCTATTCCCTGTTCCAAAGGTATGGAAATGTTCGAAGAAGAAGTGTTTCAAGATAGAATATTGAGCCATAAAGACAAAGTAGCGTGCACAAATTTGATGGATATAGTTCTTAAAAAAAATTTTTTAATATTTAATGAGGAATTTTTTCAACAAACCCAAGGCGTAGCTATGGGCGCAGCTTGTGCACCTACATACGCGAATATAGTCCTGGCTAACTGGGAAGAAACATATATACTTAATTCTAGTTTTAATTCTTGTTGTAACCTTTATAAGAGGTTCCTGGATGATATAGTTATCTTTTGGACAGGGGGGAAAGAAAAATTAAAGGAATTTATGGCATATATTAAAGAGGCTTCCGAGTTCTTGAGATTCACTTATAATGTCTCAGAAACTAATTTACAATTTTTAGATATAGAAATTTATAAATGTAATAATGCCTTTGAATCTAAAGTATATAGGAAACCGACTTACTGTAATTCCTACCTACACTATAATAGTGCACATCCAACACATTGCAAGAAGAATATAGTAAAAGGGCAATTTGTGAGGGGATCTAGGATGACAAGTAAGTTGGAGAATTTTAAGTTGGAATGTGATTTGTTGGAAAGAATGTTTTTAGATAGAGAATATAATAAGGATTTTGTTAGTAATATTAGGTTAGAGGTAGAAAGAAATAGATTAGATACATTTCATCCTATATTAGGAGAAAAAATAAATGGTGGGGATCAAAGAACAAAAGAGAAAGTATTTATTAATAATGAAGAATACCAACAGGCGTTTACTCTAGAATATAATGCCTTAAATAACAATATTAGGACCATCTTCTTTAAGGAATGGGAAAGGCTTATGGCATTTACTGACCTGGAGGGGTTACCTAAGGGTATACCTAAAGTGGTATATAGAAATCCTTGCAATATAAAAGATTGCTTGGAACATAAAAGGTTTGATCAGAATAAAATTAAGGGTATTAATGGTAATAAAAAGATAGGTACATATTCCTGTGGAAAATGTAATCAATGTAGCTATATGGCCAATAAGGAGAACATTTATATAGAAAGTAGGAACAGATGGATTATTAGTAAACAAATGTATAATTGTGATTCAAATTGTTTAGTATACCTTGCCATCTGTGAAAAGTGTGGGTCTTTCTATATAGGTAAAACCGAGAGAACCTTAAAAAGAAGAGTTTATGAACATACCTATGACATAATAAAGGAAAAGGAAACAAATGCATTATATAAACATTCAAAGGTATGTAAAGAAAATAAATTTCACTTTCTAGTAATTGAACAGATAAAAGATGGGATTAGAGGGGGCCCATGGGAGGATACTATTGGGTATAGAGAATTGTGGTGGCAAGTGACATTGGAAGCAAGCAAATTCCCAGGCTTAAACGAGCATGTGTCTATCTTGCCCCTTTTGAAATTAAAGGCAGCTAAATTATGAATTTATGTGTTAGTTGTAATACAATTTTTTACCAACAGATAGAGATGTTGTGCTATGAAATGTGGTTTTCCTTAATATGGAACCTTCATATAATTAATATAAGATTTTAGATTTATATATATAAAATAATGTATTTATTTATTAATATTTAATAGTATTTTAAATTATTTATAAGAATATGGAGTTATTTAAACTATTTTAATGGATGGATATTTATTTTATTGTATAAATATATGGAAGGATGAACTTATGAATATTTATGAGCCCAAAATGTAAATTGATTTGTGCATTCAAATTTAATTGAAGCTTTTTCATTGGTTTATTGGTTTTAATAGAGGTATATAAATGTTTGTGTTAACTTATGTTAGCATCTGATGAAGTCCAGTGGATGGGACGAAAACGCGATTAATCCTGGAAGAGCGTTAATGTCATTGTGCTTTTCGGGTGTTTTGTGACAATAAAGCTGGTTTTATTAGTTTGGAGGTCTTCCTTCCTGGGACTGCACTCCTTTTTGGATTTATAGTGGTTTTGTGGCGAGCTGACTGCTTTTTGTACTTTATATTTTATATATATATATATATATATATATATATATATATATATATATATATATATGTATATTTATATACATATGTGTGTGTGTGTGTGTATATATATATATATATATGTATATATATATATATATATATATATATATATATATATATATATATATATGAATAGATATATATATACATATATAATATATATATATATATATATATATATATATATATATATATACATATATAGTTCTTTTGCATTTGACAGAACTTATATTTGTTCAACAGATGTAGAGGTCGATGTTACGGATGGCCGAAAGGTGGATGTATTCATGCTATAGAATGTTGATACAGGTAATGGGGGTTTGGCGGAGTGAGAGAGTGTGTATGTGTGTGTGCGTGTGTGGGTGTGCGCGTGTGTGAGTTACAGTTAGGACCTGGGATGAGCGAAGGATAGGTGTTGTGTCCTTGTGTGCAAGTTTGTGCATTTTAAGGTAAGGCTTAGGTTAAGGGATAGTTGTAGTGTTTTTTGTGTGTATTTATAGGTTCATAGGTGTGTACTAGGCTAATGGCCCTAGGACCTTTACAAGCCTAGCCATAGGATTACCCTGGCATGCCATGCCACGCGACACAGCATTGGGTTAGACATCCATCCTGCCATCTTTAGTTATGGGTGCTAACCCTTATCCTAATGCTGCCCCTTTTCCCCAAGCCTAACCATACAACTTAACGTAATTAAAACCTTCCTGTAACACTACCACTATTCAGACAAATTTGAGACTAGTGTTCTGGGGGGTGTTGAGTTTTAATATTGCAAGAAGAAATAGCTTTCCTCTATCAATATTATTGTCATTTTTTTCACTGTTGTGTATGATCAAACTTATTTTGTCAGAGTTTTACATGACATTAGAGTGGTCATACTCAAAAGATCCATGTGTCTACATGTGTGTGTGTTTCTGTATGTACATAAATATATATATATATATATATATATATATATATATATATATATATATATATATATGTACATAAGAGATAAGTTGGAATTATGGTTATGGTGGTTACTTTACAAACGCAAGATGAAGGGTTTGATTCTCACACGTGTAACTGGCTAGGCTTAAAGTGGCCCGCAAGGACAGTAAGCCTAGTTTTAATGTAATCTATGTATAGTGTCAGAGAAGTATGCAAGAGTGGTACAGGACATTTACATGGGTAGTGTGACAGCGGTGAGGTCTGCTGTGGGAGTGATGGATGCGTTTAAGGTGGAGGTGGGATTACATCAAGGATCAGCTCTGAGCCCTTTCTTATTTTCAATGGTGATGGACAGGTTGACAGATGCGATCAGACAGTAGTCGCCGTAGACTATGATGTTTGCAGGTGACATTGTGATCTGTAGTGAGAGTAGGGAACAGGTGGAGGAGACCCTGGAGAGATGGAGATATGCTCTAGAGAGAAGAGGAATGAAGGTCAGCAGGACTAAGACAGAATATATGTGTGTGAATGAGTGGGAGGATAGAGGAATGGTGAGGATGCAAGGAGTAGAGGTGGCGAAGGTGGATGAGTTTAAATACTTGGGATCAACAGTTCAGAGTAATGGTGAGTGTGGAAGAGAGGTGAAGAAGAGAGTACAGGCAGGATGGAGTGGGTGGAGAAGTGTCAGGAGTGATTTGTGACAGATGAGTACCAGTAAGAGTGAAAGGGAAGGTCTACAAGAGGGTAGTGAGATCAGCTATGTTATATGGCTTGGAGACAGTGGCACTGACAAAAAGGCAGGAGTTTGAGCTGGATGTGGCAGAGTTAAAGATGTTAAGATTTGCAATGGGTGTGACAAGGGTGGAACGGATTAGGAATAAGTATATTAGAGGGTCAGCACAGGGTGGAAGGTTTGGAGACAAAGCCAGAGAGGTAAGATTGTGATGGTTTGGACATGTGCTGAGGAGGGATGCTGAGTATATTGGGAAAAAGATGCCAAGGATGAAGCTACCAGGTAACAGGAAAAGAGGAAGGCCTAAGATAAGGTTTATGGATGTGGTGAAAGAGGACATGCAGGTGGTTGGTGTGACAGAGCAAGATGCAGAGGACAGGAAGAAATGGAAATAGATGATCCGCTGTGATGACCCCTAATGGGAACAGCCGAAAGATGATGATAATGATATATATCTACATGTGTATGTGCATATGTTCTCCTTCCATCTCACTTTGATGTCCTGTGGAATGGTTCGCAGGATGTTGTTGGCATGCCTTATGAAGGGTGTCTGACTGTCTTCTTTATCTTTCTGTTTTTGCCTTGCAACCTGATATGCTTTCTTTATGCCACCTACTGAGTCACCTTCCAGAAGTTGGTAGAGTGCCTCTGATGCCTTGTTGTTTTCTATTGAAACTCCTTTTTTAGCTTTCTTGTTAGCCATCCAGTATTCTCTCTTAGTCTTGTCTGTCTTTTCTTTCTCCCATTTTTCCCTGCATCCTTCTTTCTTTTGATGAATTCTTGGACTTGTGCATTCTTCCACCATCATTCCTTATGTACCTTTTTTCCATACCTGGCTGAACTACATATATGTTCTTTTGTCCTCATACATGCTGTTTTGAGATGGTTCCAGTCCTCTTCAACTCCACTTGTTTCCTCTTCTTCTTGAAGTGCTAGAGCCCTAAGAAATACCTAGAACTGTTGTGCTTTCTCTCCAGTCATCTTCAAGGTCTTCAGCCTGGTCTGTCTTGATCTTGAAAGCCTTCTATGACCACTGCTTGCATCTGATTGTGGCAACCCATGTTTTTTAATGTGGGCTTAATGTTTCACTGGGGATGAATTTACAGTCACCGATTCTACTCCATTGTCCATTCCTTACTAGGAGGAAGTCTACCCAAGTTGCACATTATCCACTTTTGTATACGATCTTGTGACAGTATCACTTTTTGAACCATGTGTTGGCTACTATCAAGCCATTTGCCAGACAGAAATCTAGAGTGGCCTCTCCGTCTTTATTCCTACTGCCCTCCCATGTGGACCCAGGCAGTCCTCATATCCTATTCTGTCTGTCCTGATATGTACATTTAGGTCAGTCATTATCAACACCAATTACTGTTGTCCTGCTTTATAAAGCATGTCATTAAAATGAATGGGTTTCCTCTCATGCCAACCTCTGTTTCTCAACTGTCCTCTTAGGGCAGCTGTCATTTGTGGTTCCGTTGATTTTCACTGAAATTATGTTTCACATCTCTTCCAAGTGTGTTACAAGCCTACAAATAGGGCTCTTACAACTGTATACATAGCTTTATTATCATTTTCTGCAGATGTCAATCTCCACTGCAAAATTCAGTTTCTTGAAGTTTGTTACATTAACTAAAACAATGATTAACTATATAAAAAAAAGTTGCATAACTTTTACTTTCTGGTAAGAGAAGCCTGAGTCAATTTATTTTGCATGTTAATTATTCTGTAATTGCTACAGTCATCCTTGGCTTTCTGTTAAATGTTTCTGATCTTGGACATACTGGGTTAAACAATGGGTGCCAACAGAGGTGAAAATGGTCATATTCAACTTGATGAGGTGCTAAGTGCATTTGTTTTCTGGCTTGGTATTGACTTTCATTTCATTGAATGAGACATTCAAATGCTGAGCTGTTAAAAATATCTTATGCATTTCAATTTATGTATTTATCTGAATGTGTTAACCACTGCAATCTATTCATGCATTCATTACAAAGTAGTGGAGTCAGATATTATCTAGGTGCATCATGTGGACAGACGAGGCTTGGCTTAATTGTTTGGGGGTAGGTATGCTGCTTTATGAATCTACAGAATTCTGTTTAGTTGAGGAACTCACAGTCCTAAGGAAATGTTGGACAAGAGGTTAGTGCAGCCTTTTTTTATTAAATGAAGGCTGTTTTTAAGAATTTTACTTGTTATGGTTGGTGACAGTGGTATTCTAAATGACTGTCACAATTTGCTATAGGTGACATGAATTTTGAAGTAAGTTTTACAGATAATGGCAATATTCTGCTGGTTAAGCTGTTCTATAGAGTCTGTGCAAGCCATCTGGAGAAGCAGTCAGCATTGTAGGAGATGGCTGTTGGAAGAATTAACGGAACTTGTTTAGACTACACACTTGTACATTACAGGTAAGTGAACATTTCTGTTTGGGAGATTCTGATTTAAACTGTGTGTTATTGATGACGTCTCATGTTTGGTTCATTAATGGAGAAAATTAAGTGACAGTATATTTTTCATGTACTTCTTGTTTCCATGTTGCATGGTTTATTTAGTGTAAAGCTTTGTATTATAGGTTTAGTTCTTTACAGGTTGCTGATTTTCCTGCACTCTGAGTGTGTAGTAATTTCAGTGTGTGTTTGTTTTGACACAATGTCGGATGTGCAATGAGAGAATGTCACTGTGCATTTGCTCATTGCACATTTGAACCTTTTTTCGTTCAGCGTTTGCAAACTTTGCAAACAGCCTTTTGAACAATTGCTGTTCGCCCGAGTGTGAATCGCCTTTCTAAAGGTAAACCGTTATTTACACCCTTTATTCTTTTAATGAGGAATATCTGTGGCCACTATAGTAGTTGCAAATGCCTAGCCAGGTACATGCTGAAGTGTGCAGTGTACTTGATTATTGGTCTAATGAGGGCTACGCATAGTGGGACTATAATCTCCTTGGATCTGGATGCCATGCCATAACTTATAATTTGCCCCACAGAAAAGGATTTTCTGACCACCATGGACACATGGTGATCAAAGTTCAGGTTACTGTCAACCTGAGTTCTCAAGTCCCTTATCACTGGGTCTACTCTTAGGAGAGTGTTGTCCATGTTGTAATTTGCAGGGGTGGTCATCTTTCCAAAGTGTATAAATATGCATTTTTTGGCACTGAGTATTAGGCCTTTCTTTATTAGTATACTTACAAATTTAAATTATAATGTCACTACATTTATAGATGGGTATGTATATGGTTTTGATGGGTACTCCCTTTGTGCTGCCCCCATGCAGTATGCACAATGTCTAGGAATCTTGCCACAGACAGCAATTTAATTTTGCCTTATTTCAGTTGCATTCAAGAAGCTTAATGCTCCCAGCTACTGTTATTTTCAATTTTGTGACTATAAGCTTATCATGTCAGGAGCTTGCACACCAAGACTGCCTAAAATATTGTTGAGCTCTGAGGGGTAATCTAGTTAAAAGAATAATGCAACATCTCTATACAGGGAAGAATATTAGACTGGCCAAACCACGTTAGGAAAATGCCCATGCACTCGAAAGTAAATAGCATGACATTGCATAAATGTAATGTCGATGCACTCCATACAGCTACATAGAATGTAATCACACAAGCATGTCTTAGCCCAAGTAAGGTGTACCTTATTTAAAGAGAAGCTTGTTACTAATCAGACTACTACCTTTTCCTACATTCCACTATAACTGATTTTGGTTATTTGGGCCGGTGTTAGCATTTTGGGGGCCCCCAGCAAATGTTCCAGTACAAGTATCATCCTGTGAATGCCACACCTCCTAAGAAACCTTTTAGTTTGTGCTGCAAACTTTTTGGAGTAGTACGCACAGACAGACCTGTAGCTACAAGCTCTTAAATTACAACAGACCTATATACCACACTTTGTTGACCTGTCTAACAAAGGGACACTTACAGTTACTGGAATTTAGTTGTAACAATGATATATTACAACAACTGTATGTAGAGGTCTGGACTTAAATGAAGTGATGACTAGGCCCCTCGCACACCCTCCAGTCCTCTCCTCTTACCCCCCCATTTTGGGCTCCCCCATACCATGCACATTCTTTTTTTCTTCCTTTTCTCACATTTAGCCTTACACTCAGCTTTTTCAGGAAGCCGTAACTTTCTACATGCTTTGAAGTCATTTTCTTTTTTTCTTTTTACACAACCTTTTCATCCAATAATGGCTTGAACAGAAATTATGATTAAGGAAAGAAATTCACTGTTGTTCAGCTTTAGTTTTCCTTGTATCCTTTCAGCACACCTTTGCTAACCAAGACAGCTCAGTAATATCCATTTAGGAAATAACTCAATTAAGCTGATGCCCCCAAAGCTGTAGTGGTTATATATGTCCCCTGGGATGTGTTTTAGAGCATTTTCTCAGCATTTTACTCCAATGGTGGCCTAAACAAAAATCATGAAAAAGAAAAGAATTTCAGTCTTATTTTTTTTCTTTCAAGGAAGACATAAGTTGTGCCCAAGGCTTAATGTTCAAAGCTGACAAAATAGTACCTCACAATAAACTAACAAGCTAGTTGTGGGAATACATAGGTCTTATCTGGGAATAGTGCCTGCCTCCCTAACCCCCCCCCACCACAAAAGACAGTCACTGCCTATGCATCCCTCTGATGTTAGATGGGATAAAAGCAGAGGTTTAAATTGGCCTAGCCACATATTTCAAGTGACTGCTGATATAAGTATACGTAGCATGCTTCCTCACCCCTAACTCTCAAAGTCAGCCCCATGTATATGTGCCTGATATGTGATTGTGAGAATGATTTCAGTAATATATTCTAATTTGTTGCTCCTAGACAGTACACCACCCCTACAAAAGCTATAGTAACCTTCTTTTTACACTTCTGAGGTCTGTGAGAAAAGTAAATAAACAATGACCACACTGTCCTCAGCTCAAACATAAGCTATAATGACTTCATGTGCACACCTCTAAGGTTTGAATGTGATGAAAATTAAAGTTGTAATAACCACACAATCCCCAGCCCCCCCATAACCTACACCAGCTTTCTGTACACACACATTTGAGCAGGGCTGGTTTTAGAACAGGTGTGGTTGAAACCAGAGGCTATTGTCAGCTTTATCCTAGAAGGGTCATATCTCAGCACTCTTCAGGTCAAACAGCTCAATCAGAAAACTGATACATTCTTTGTCCTCTTTTTTCTTCAACCAGCAATAGCTTTTGTGGGAGTCCCCACAGAGTCAAGGATGATTAAGGGACCCCCCATACCCATTTATACAGTCTGGTGAGTGAGAACCACCAGACTCCAAGAAGATCTAAGTGCCTGAATGTTCTGTGATATATTTAATCTAAGTGCCTGAATGTTCTGTGATATATTTTATGTCTTACTTTTGAAATATAAGTACTTGTTAGGTACATTTTTTAGTGATACCCAGAAGAATAATGTCTGTGTCCTGGCATTATTAGGTGTGTGCACAACTAAAAATCTGTGATATTTTTTAAAACACACACACACACACACACACACACACACACACACACACACACACACACACACACACACACACACACAAGCCATAGCAGTACTCGTTTTGCACTTAGTTCAGCAAATTGCAATACATTATGCAACACTGGTACTGCCAAACCAGATCAGTAACTGCTGTCTAGCAATTGTCAAACAGCCGCAGGGGTAAGTCGCTTATTTACCTCATTGGGCAGTAATGCATACCTGTCACTGTCCCTGATTTCACAGACCTTCCCTGAATTTGTTTATACATTTGCTTTCTCCTTCGTAAAAAGTTTGATTTGCTGGTAAAGCATTCAAGATTACAAACAGTCAAGCAATCCAGACATCTGAGTTTTACACTTATTGTCCAAAAATATGTGTTGCTGCAAAAGGTGTTATTCGATTAACTTTTTAAGCAAATTAAGAGTATTATTTCAAATGTAGTCCTGATTCTAAGCCATTATTTTATTATTTTTTAGATTGCACAGAATTCTTAAGCAAAGAAATTGAGAGTTAGAGTATCTGGTGTTCTGCTTTTATTCATAAAACTCCCTGAAAGAGAAAACCATCCCTGATTATCAGAAGTATCAGCTCTTCTTAAAACCAAAATTTGCACGGAGATAAGTCACTCTGGGCTGCTGATCTCTCTAGTGCTTACCTTGCTCATGTTTATTATCAACTTCATCGTAACATTGTCATATAACAGCCCTGTTCAGGTTAATGAGAATAATTAGGAAATTAATACATTTCTTCTTCCTCAATTTCCCCAGCCAGCAGCATCTTTTGTGGGGCCCCCACACAGTAAAGGATGATTAAGGGGGGCCCCCTGCAGCCATGGGTATAGCAGGGACTAAAGCTAGATATGAAGTTAGTTTTAGTGTAGGAAATGTCCAACAGCAGGATTTAACCACAAATATCTTTGAATTTTAAAGGAGATATAAATAGGAGTTATTATCCATGTCATGTGGTTTATTAAGTATTCAAGAATGCTGTAGCAGTTTCTGTTGGTTTGACAGACATGTTACAAAATACCAGGATAAGACAATTTGCTGTTGTTGGGGCCCCCCTGGGAACAGGGGCCTCCAGCAACTGCAGGGTTCGCTGGTGCCTAAGGTCGGCTATTTTGGTTATTATATGTATTTCTGGATTCTAACATGTTCTTGTTACACAGCTTTCATGCGTTTGCAAGTGGCTGTAACAAAAAAAAAAAAAACTATTAGGATCATAACAAGTAACTTAGCTAATGGCCAAAGAACCTTTTTAAGCCTAGTCATTCATGCCCCAATTTTTATAATTATCAGTGTCGTAGGACTAAAATGACTTTGGTATATGCCTGTGCCTTAAGGCATCTACAAGCTGCACCTGTCCGTAAAGTCCACAGGTGACAAGCCATGGGTGTCTTTACAGTTTCCCTTCTATTGGTCCAAATTGCATTTGAATGAGATTAGGGAAGAGCTATGTTTGGCATGAATGGGAAGAGTGTTCCACAGAAAGGGTAGTCTTTGAGAGGCATATATGTTCCTCCAACATGTTTTGCTTATGTCACAGATGAGGTTTAGATCCTTAGGTCAGGTAATTCCAATGCTGTTTGCTGAATGTATAGGATTAATCAGGACTGGATGGGAGAATGCCTTGTAGGGTAGGCATAGATCACCTCTCAGTAGCCTGTAAGAGACTTGGGACAGGTTTGATGCGGTCCACATAGGACATGTTATTTACACCCTGTATTCTTTTAGTGAGTAACTTGTGTGGCCAGTCTAGCTGTTGGTAGATGCCAAAGGATGCATTGTACTCGATTATAGGTCTAATGAGAGGTGAGTATAGTGAGGCTATGATCTCCTTAGATCTGGATGCCTTGCCCTTACCTATAAGTTGCACAATGTAGAAGAGCTTTCTCACCATCGTGGCACATAGGTTCATAGATTAGTAGCATGGTTTGGTTCTCGGCTGGAGTGAACTTCTAGTGAACTGTAAAGACATGCAGGTAGGTGTGTGAGTTTGTGTGTGTGTCTTCTGTGAAGGTTGTGTGCCAGGGATTCTATTCCAATGACATGGCAATTGCGGATGTTTGTGTGTTTGTTTGTGTAGAGAGCAATGCTTTTGAGGCCATTCACAGTCACTACAACTTCCATTGCTCTTCTTTGGCAAGCCTGCTGATGTCATTCACACTGAAATACACCTTTGGGGAAAGAGTAGCCCAGTAATCTCTGTGGCGCATGCTATAACTGCGTAATGCTGTAGTATGATGTACTAGTTAGGTAGGAGTTCCAATCCCAGACATGGCAACTGTGAGACATTGTGTGTGTGTGTGTGTGTGTGTGTGTGTGTGTGTGTGTGTGTGTGTCATTCATATCCTCTGTGGAGGTTGCTGTGAGTGTGTAACAACTGAACTCATTGTGGAGCATGTTTTGTTTTGAGTTGAAATTCCTTTCTTGGAAAACAGCCTTCCTTCTAGCCATCACTTCAGCAAGAAGAGTGCCTGAATTACAGGCCCTCATGGCAGTGGAACTCTTCATTATCTTCCACTCGGACAGGGTTTCCCTCAGGAGTAATCCTTCCTTTATGCCCAAGGTGGTGTCTTCTGTGGCCCTAAATCAGTCCATTCATTTGCCTACTTTTTCCCTAATCCACAAAACCAAGGGGAACGAATACTGCACTCTCTGGATGTGCACAGGCAACTTAGATTCAATTTGGATAGGACTAAGCCTATCAAAAAATCTAAGCAGCTACTAGTTAGCTTTGCTGCAGGGGCAGAGGGGAAAGCCATTTCAAAACAAACTTTCCCAATTTCCCAAACAATGCCCATTGCATTCATTTCTGCTGCAAGCATCATGGAAAACCTACCCCACAGGGGATAAGATCACATTCCACCAGGGCTGCATCTACCTCTGTGGAATTTCTCAGAGGGGTCCCTACCAGGGACATCCTAGAAGCTGCCACCTGGAGCTCTGTACATACCTTCACCAAGCATTACCACTTGCCTATCTTTTCTAAATCCAGAGCTGGATTTGCCACTGCAGTCTTGCAGGGATTAATAGCTGGCCCTAATGCTCTTTAACTTACTCCTCTTTTTTTTAGCTTTGGGAATCAACCCAAATGTGATGACTGCAACAGTGAAACATGAAGAACATAGTATAGTTGTGTACACTTACCATAAATGTAGATGTTAGAGTGTATTCACTGTTGCAGTCCTGGTTACCCTCCCTCCAGCCCCCTGACTTCTCTTGGCTCTACCTCTCCTTCTGGTTGTTATACCTATTTTTTCTTGTGTATTTGCTTTTTGATGGGGGTTTACCATACCATTTAATTGCTTCCCATTATGGGGGTACCTGACATCTGGGGCAAGAAAAACTGATGTAACGGCATCAGCTGCATGTTTTATACCCCTGACAACCTGACGTCAAGGAAGAAGTGACAGCATCCTATGCAGAAATCCAAAGACTCTGGTATTCAGGCCAGCTGAGGACTACCTGCAGGCAGATAACTCAAATGTGATGACTGCAACAGTGAATACACTCAAACATCTACATTTATGGTAAGTGTAGATGACTGTACTTTCTTGGTCTTGTTCTATCTGATGTTACATGCTGCTCCATTGTATGGTACCCTATCGGCTCACATGTTTGTAGGGCCAAACACAAACGTGTCCCATACCACAGACAAGCATTGGACCACACTGTGTCATGACCCAGTTTATGTAGGGTAGTGTGTGAATGGCACATAGGATGGTGTTTATCAGACAGTCCATATAGTGTCATATTAAGCTTGCGAACCATATGTGGCTATGGCTGTGTTCACATTGGTTGTGGGTATGCATCTTCTCACAGGTGTCTGTTACTCTGTATTGTGACATGCCTGTAGAGCCTGCTATATTTCAGGTACATGTGTATTCCCCCATACAAAATGTAGGCCAGTGTTGTGGCAGTCTGCCTGTAGTTTGCACAGTGCTTTGTTAGATGCCTAGCAGCTTAGTGTAATTACCCAGTGTGATGTTATGTCCAGATATTTGCAAGACGTACTGCTGCCAGGCCACCATAACAGTTGTGTATTTGTGACAAAGCAGTGGGATTCTGTACAGATGCATGTCACTAACTACTGGGTAGTATTTGGCCATGTGACCTCTGCAACACTAGTTTTTATGTGACACATACCTGGGATGATATGTGGACATATGTCCTTTGTGAATGCCTGATGTCTGATTTACAGATCTCAACATCATCAGTGCATGTATGACCAATACAATACTACTACACTGACAACTGTCAAACCTTAACGTGGCTATGGGGAGTGTACACACCCTTATTGATATGGCACACTCTTCCTTGATATGCCATTGGACCACATCATTGTATATGTTAACATTGCATGAGCCTGATATGTGACATATGTCCTGTACATTCAAATGCAGTGTTTAACAAATGTGTTAGGTGTGCTGATGCTGACCGTGATGCATACACTATGTGGGTGGATATGTGTGCACGCACTTATCGTGACAATTTGTTGCACCTATTGTTATGTGTACTACAGCAGTCACTATTCCTGGCAGGGGTATACTAGCATGGGACATCTGCATTTGCCAGTATATGGTCAGTCTGCCCTACACATGTCCCCAACCCTGCATGACTGCAAGGTCAACTCAAGTGCACATCCCTTGGAGTTCACACTGCCGTCACTAGTGCTGTGGAGTCAGGGTTACGTCTGCCACAGTTGCTGAATCTGACTGTGTGCTGATACAGCCATTCATAACATCCTTAGGATCCCTGCTGCAGTGCACTGATGTGTCATGATGACACCCCCCCTCCCCACCTTCAGCCTTTTTGCAGATGCTTGACAACTATGGCCTACACATGTGTTAGTTTGCAGTGTCCCAAACACTGAACACCATGTGTAACAGCCTAGTCCCAGCTAATGAGTGGCAAACATACAGATGTACACTAACACCGTCACAGTACAGATGGGGATGGTGTGCCTGAGGTGGGGTGAGGCATTGGTTGTGCAGCACATGTATCTTACATGATACTGTCTGTAGATTTTCAACGTGGTCATGGTACACCAGTACACAGTGCAATGCTTCACTTTTGGGATCCTCTTCTGTTATGCATACACTACCTGTAGTGTCTTGGCTGATGTTTCCTGTGGTACAACTGTCAGATCTGATTACCCTAACCCATAGGCCACATGCTTGCAGAGTCCAGACAATTGCTGACATGGGACATGCACAGCCAGTACTTGCTAGACATTCCTGCAACCCCCTCAGTGTTGTGGCATGTTACTGGGCAGCCCACATGACCAGTTTGCTACATGTGACATAATTTGTCTTGGATGGTCATCTGTTTATTTCCTACATCATTCCTGTCCCATACATCCTTGCCACATAAATGACTGTCTGCACAGTTTACCATGGCATATGTAATGGTGAAGTATGGCTACATGTCCAGCTCATGCGTGCTACCTATTGGGTATGGGGCCCACACCATGTCATGTAAGATGTGTGCACGCCACACCTGCCTCTGTTGCAGGTAAGTTTGCACATTTGATGGCTAAATGTCTTGGACAGCAGACCAATACATGGTGTGACATTGGGGATGTGTACTTACTGAAAGGTGCATATCCATGACAAATGCATGCAGTCAGTACCTCAACAGCTGCTTCCACTATATTTTATCTGGAGTGTGTGCACACATATGCTTCCAGTGTTTGTGAAGGTATGTATTCCCCATATTTGCTGCCCTAACATATGATTCCATATTACACACTCATTGCTCATGTTGGGACCACATAGCAGGTTTTAAGGCTTGTGGACTGCTGTATTATGATATGCCGTAGTGTAGATCTGTAAGAGTTGCCATTGTAACACTGGTATATACACTGTTGTAGCACTGTATAAGGGTGATGTTTCACACATGTCCCTACTGTAGGCCATTTGTCCCACCATTATGTTCATCCCTGTGGACACATTTTGCAAAGACAGGATGTTAGTTATATTGGAGGTGTCTGACATACACTTAAGATACACCATCATGGTCACCACTGTGATGCACTGCAGTTAACAGCAACAATACGTGAACATGTACGGCATGCATTATGGGTAGGTGTGTTAGATGTGTGCATGGAATATACCACAGCCATAACATGACTGATGTATTGGCAAGCATGAACATAAACCATACTCACCAGCTACATGCCGCTGCCTTAGTGGTATACCAGAGGGACCTACATAAGAGTGTGAGAGATGTGGTGTCAGTAGCCACAGCTGTGGCATTGGCACATGGTGGGTGCAGCATTACAGTACATCAACAGTACAAGTCCACAATACTACAGCTTATGCACATCAGTTTATTACTACTAAGCAGCAACAGACTATATATATGTCATCTCACATATGCATGATCTACCTGTACAGATGCGGATGGATATGCAACAGTGGTCTACTGATGTGGCCTCCACCCACCTCCACTATGGTCTTCGCCAGTTGCTGCATGTGCCGGTGGGCAGATGCCACGAGGCTGGCGAGGAGCTCCTCAACATGTGTTGGGGGGATGGATGGCATGACCCCCCTGTTGCGAGGTGATCCCCCCCGGACTGCAGCAGCACGCTGGCTGGCATTGTGAATCAGGTCATTGTAATGCTCATAACTGCGGTTATGCAGGCTGACATCATTGACCTTGTGGACTAGATCGTTCCACAGGGCGGTCCACTCCGGCTGTTCATGGGCTGTCCTTCCAAACACCACCTGGTATGTGCTGTACCAGGTGGTTGATGATGACTTCATTTTCATCCGCTGAATACACAGGTAACCTGCCATGTGACATCTTGCCTGATAGACATAAAAATGGAAACAGGTCTGAGCAACTCATACAACAAGATTACCATAGTTCTTAATGCACATCTCTGTCCCCCCCACCATATCTGCGACAACAAACTGTTCACACAACTCAGTAGGTGTGGCTACAGCTTACCTACCATTGGGACATTTATTGTATTGTACCACGCTTTGTGCTGTGTGTATGTAGCCATGTTCCCTGTGGGGACACTATCATTGCTGGCCTGTTACAGACAATGTCACCTGCATGCCATTGTAAGGGCCACTATGGTTCCATATATGCATGTGGTCTGTTTGCTATGTGATTGCTGCACATCTGTCATTATGTGTTATGGCGGATATCTATGCATGATGTTGGACATGATCTGGGATTGTGTGGACTATTACTACCCACATATGTTCTATAACAGTGACACAATAGCATGTTTAGGGAACAGTTGCCAGCAGGACCACCTCTCCCACCTCATCTGGTCATGTTACCAGGCCACATCACATGTGGGACCCACTCTGGGGCCTCCTCATCTACTAGTCCTGCACTACCTTCAAGTGGAACCACCTCAGGGGATGGTGTTCCCCCACCGGGAGCACACACAGACATGATCCTGTCACCCGAGGTCAGGTCCAGGGTCTGTTGCATAGGGAGCTTCACAGAGACTTGGGGATGTGCTACATCACCTTGAGGCCCTCAGTACACAATCACAGGGTCCACATGCTCCTCCTGCTCAGCCTCCAGCCCAGGCACCTTCAGGGCCATGAAGCTGCTGTTGTGACTGGCAATGGCTGGGGGCCTTGTTCCCATTGTTTCCATATGAAGGCTCATGGGGCTTCCACATCACAAACAACACCCATCATCCAGGGTATTTACCCACCACATGTGTCATATACCACCCCTGTAGGCTGTCCTCTCTATCTACCAACCCAACCCACCTCCACAAATATAACTGCTATCCTTCCCCAAATTCCCATTCGCACCTTCACAGATAAGGGCAATGTGGTCCCAACAAGGTGCTCACATGTCACATAACCGTCCATGTTGCACCCACTGCTGTATATGTGTGTGTGTATTGATATATGTGATATTCCCTCACCCATAGTATGCAAATAAGTGTGTGTGTTTGTATATTTGTAGACACACACACACAC
This sequence comes from Protopterus annectens, assembly GCF_019279795.1. Taxonomy (NCBI): domain Eukaryota; kingdom Metazoa; phylum Chordata; order Ceratodontiformes; family Protopteridae; genus Protopterus; species Protopterus annectens. The sequence goes on along the minus strand of NC_056747.1, from coordinate 70,448,562 downwards.
ACACACACACACATATATATATATATATATATATATATATATATATATATATATATATATATATATATATATATATATATATATATATATATATATATATATATATATATATATATATATATATATATATATATATATATATATATATATATATATATATATAGATATCTGTAGACATATACATATATATATATATATATATATATATATATATATATATATATATATATATATATATATATATATATATATATATATATAAAATCATCTTCTTTCGGCTGTTCCGTAGGGTCGCCACAGCGGATCACCTGTTTCCATTTCTTCCTGTCCTCTGCATCTTGCTCTGTCACACCAACCACCTGCATGTCCTCTCTTATCACATCCATAAACCTTATCTTAGGCCTTCCTTTTTTCCTGTTACCTGGTAGCTTCATCCTTAGCATCTTTTTCCCAATATACTCAGCATCCCTCCTCAGCACATGTCCAAACCAACGTAATCTTGCCTCTCTGGCTTTGTCTCCAAACCTTCTGACCTGGGCTGACCCTCTAATATACTTATTCCTAATCCTGTCCAACCTCGTCACACCCAGTGCAAATCTTAACATCTTTAACTCTGCCACATCCAGCTCAAACTCTTGCCTTTTTGTCAATGCCACTGTCTCCAACCCATATAACATAGCTGGTCTCACTACCTTCTTGTAGACCTTCCCTTTCACTCTTACAGGTACTCATCTGTCACAAATCACTCCTGACACTCTTCTCCACCCACTCCATCCTGCCTGTACTCTCGTCACCTCTCTTCCACACTCACCGTTACTCTGAACTATTGACCCCAAGTATTTAAACTCATCCACCTTCGCCACCTCTACTCCTTGCATCCTCACCATTCCACTATCCTCCCTCTCATTCACACACATATATTCTGTCTTAGTCTTGCTGACCTCCATTCCTCTTCTCTCTAGAGCACATCTCCACCACCTGCACCCTACTCACTACAGATCACAATGTCATCTGCAAACATCATAGTCCACAGGGACTCCTGTCTGATCTCGTCTGTCAACCTGTCCATCACCACTGCAAATAAGAAAGGGCTCAGAGCTGATCCTTGATGTAACCCCACCTCCACCTTAAACACATCCGTCACTCCCACCGCAGACCTCACCACTGTCACACTACCCTCTTACATATCCTGTACCACTCTTACATACTTCTCTGACACTCCTGACTTCCTCATACAATACCACAACTCCTCTCTAGGCACCCTGTCATATGCTTTCTCTAAGTCTACAAAAACACAATGCAACTCCTTCTGACATTCTCTGTACTTCACCATCAACACTCAGAGCAAACATTGCATCTGTAGTGCTCTTTCCTGGCATGAAACCATACTGCTGATCACTAATCATCACGTCCCTTCTTAACCTAGCTTCCACTACTCTTTCACATAACTTCATGCTGTGACTGATCAATTTAATCTCTCTGTATTTACTAAAGCTCTGCACATCACCCTTATTCTTAAAAATCAGTACCAAAACACTTTTTTTTTCTCCATTCCTCAGGCATCCTCTCACTTTCTAAGATTTCATTAAACAATATGGTTAAAAACTCCACTGGCATTTCACCTAAACACCTCCATTCCACAGGTATGTCATCTGGGCCAGCAGCCTTTCCATTCTTCTTTCTCTTCATAGCTATCCTTACTTCCTCCTTGCTAATCCATTGTACTTCATGATTCACTATCCCTACATCATCCAACCTTCTCTCCCTCTCATTGTCTTCATTCATCAACCCCTCAAAGTACTCTTTCCATCTCCTCAACACACTCTCCTCGCTTGTGAGTATGTTTCCCTCATTATCCTTTATCACCTTTACCTGCTGCATACCTTTCCTAGCTCGGTCCCTCTGTCTAGTCAATTGGTACAGGTCCTTATCTCCCTCCTTAGTGTCCAACCTTTCATACAACTCTTCATATGCCTTATCCTTAGCCTTCGCCACCTCTCTCTTTGCCATGCATCTCATCTCCTTATACTCCTGTCTACTTTCTTCATCTCTCTGACAATCCCACTTCTTCTTTGCCATCCTCTTTGCCTGTATACTCTCCTGTACTTCCTCATTCCACCACCATGTCTCCTTGTCATCCTTCCTCTGTCCAGATGTGATACCAATCACCTTTCTAGCCGTCTCCCTTACTAGCTGTGCTATAGTTACCCAGCTATTTGGTAACTCCTCACTGCCACCCAGTGCCTGTCTTAACTCATCCCTGAACTCCACCTCACAATTACCCTTTTTCAATTTCCACCATTTGATCCTTGGTGCTGCCCTCACACTCATCCTCCTCTTCTTAATCACCAACGTCATCCTACAAACCACCATCCTATGCTGCCTAACTACACTTTCTCCGGTCACCACTTTACAGTCTCCAATCTCCTTCAGACTGGCCCTCCTACATAAGATATAATCCACCTGTGTGCATCTTCCTCCACTCTTGTATGTCACCCTATGCTCCTCCCTCTTGTTAAAATACATATTCACCATAGCCATATCCATCCTTTTCGCAACATCCACTACCATCTGACCTTCTGCATTCCTTTATTTAACACCATACCTACCCATCACTTCCTCATCCCCTCTGTTCCCTTCACCAACATGCCCATTGAAATCTGCTCCAATCACCACTCTCTCACCCTTGGGTATAGTCATCACCACTTCATCCAATTCACTCCAAATTTTTTCTTTCTCATCCATTGCACACCCAACTTGTGGAGCATATGCACTAACAACATTCATCATTACACCATCAGTTTCTAGCTTCATAAACATCACTCTATCCGACACTCTTTTCACCTCCAAAACACTCTTAGCATACTGTTCCTTCAGAATAACTCCTACGCCATTTCTCCTCCCATCCACACCATGATAAAACAATTTGAACCCACCTCCAATACACCTAGCCTTACTCCCGTTCCATCTCGTCTCTTCACACACAATATACCAACCTTCCTTCTGTCCATCATATCAGCTAGCTCTCTCCCTATACCAGTCATACTGCCAACATTCAAAGTTCCGACCCTCACTACCACAGTCCTAGCCTTTCTCCTCTCTTCCTGCCTTTGGCCATGCCTTCCACCTCTCCTCCTCCTTCGGCCAACAGTAGCCCAATATCTGCCAGCACCCTGTTGGCTAACAGTACTGGTGGCGGTCATTGTTAACCCGGGCCTCGACCGATCCGGTATGGAAATATTTACTGGTGACTGCATGAAATGATTTGGTGAAGTTTTACGCCGGATGCCCTTCCTGACACAACCCTCCCCATTTATACAGGCTTGGTACCGGCACAAAGAAATGCACTGGCTTGTGCATCCACAGTGGCTGGGTTTTATATATATATATATATATATATATATATATATATATATATATATATATATATATATATATATATATATATATATATATATATATATATATATATATATATATGGGGTACATTCAGACATCAGGTCCACAATCTCTAACTCTCCTTCCTGCACAGCTGCACTGTTCTGCCTTGCTACAACCCAGACAGGTGCCACATATGGACACAGCCTAACATTGGGGGTGTATATAGTGACAGATTGCAGGTAAGCCTATTACACAGCTATGGCTTTTCAGCATGCTACATTACATGTTAACTTGAGTGTCCTGCAAGTGGTGGGCTCTGGAACCCACGTGTCCTTCATAATGGCATTACTTCTACCACCAGCTATTGGCCACAGTAATATACATGTTTTCCATTACACAACACAAACTATGATGGCTTACATTTTGTCAGTCAGTGCTGATCTGCACAGTTGACAGCTATGGCCCACAACCCACAGGGATAGACTCCATTGTCCATAGCAGTTGTTCAGCTGAACATCATTACAACAACACCTGATGGCACATATAAATCATTCCACATCATCTATGCCATTATTTTGGACCAAGTAGTACAGTCAATTACATGCATATATACTTCACATACCTGTTGTGGGAATGATGTCTGTTCTGGATAGTTTGCTTGTAAGGTTTTGTTTTTTTTTTTTTCTTTGCCTTGGCCTTCGGTATGCCTGCTTTCTTTCTTAGTTTGTTTGTTAGTTTGTTTTACTCTCTCTCTCTCACTCACTCTCCAGTCAATGGATTGAACTGCTTTGAATAGATTGCAGAATGGATTGTGTAGGTGATCCACATGATCAGGTGATGACATCTGCACCAATCAGTATCCATCACTTGCTACCTGCATCTGGCATGCTGTTTTGTACTTCCAGTTGCCACTGTCATGGGAGCCCACTACTATAAATCCCTATATTAGGTGGGCATGGTCCCTTTACCTTTCCTGTATGGTGGACATCCCTCCTGTGTGTGGGCAGCAGTGTTACAGACAGCAGGTAGCAATACATTTTACAAGAGGGCTTGCAGACTCAGGCCAGCTACATATTTGTATAAGGTTCCAGAACTACAGATAGAGTGTGAGTAGTTTTGTCATATGCATTGTATAGCACCAGTGTTACAGGGTTTGTGTGTACATACTAGTTTAACATGGAGTGCAGTCTGTCTGCATAGCTCTCAACTGTGGGCCTATCCACATGATGGTCTGTTATGTTTTGTCTGTCC
>NC_056747.1:70436929-70440930 GCF_019279795.1 Protopterus annectens | reverse complement strand
GGAGAGAGAGTGAAACAAACTAACAAACAAACTAAGAAAGAAAGCAGGCAGGCTGAAGGCCAAGGCAAAAAAAAAAAAAAAAACCTTACAAGCAAACTATCCAGAACAGACATCATTCCCACAACATGTATGTGAAGTATATATGCATGTAATTGACTGTACTACTTGGTCCATAATAATGGGATAGATGATGTGGAATGATTTATATGTGCCATCAGGTGTTGTTGTAATGATGTTCAGCTGAATAACTGCTATGGACAATGGAGTCTATCCCTGTGGGTAGTGGGCCATACCTGTCAACTGTGCAGATCAGCACTGACTGACAAGATGTAAGCCATCATAGTTTGTGTTGTGTAATGGAAAACATTTATATTACTGTGGCCAATAGCTGGTGGTAGAAGTAATGCCATTATGAAGGACTCGTAGGTTCCAGAGCCCACCACTTGCAGGACACTCAAGTTAACATGTAATGTAGCATGCTGAAATGCCATAGCTGTGTAATAGGCTTACCTGCAATCTGTCACTATATATACCCCCCTAATGTTAGGCTGTGTCCATATGTGGCACCTGTCTGGGTTGTAGCAAGGCAGAACAGTGCAGCTGTGCAGAAAGGAGAGTTAGAGATTGTGGGCCTGATGTCTGAATGAACCCCATATATATATATATATATATATATATATATATATATAACCCAGCCACTGTGGATGCACAAGCCAGTGCATTTCTTTGTGCCGGTACCAAGCCTGGATAAATGGGGAGGTTTGTGTCAGGAAGGGCATCGGGCGTAAAACTTCGCCAAATCATTTCATGCAGTCACCAGTAAATATTTCCATACTGGATCAGTCGAGGCCCAGGTTAACAACGACCGCCACCAGTACTGTTAGCCAACGGAGTGCTGGCAGATATTGGGCTACTGTTGGCCGAAGGAGGAGGAGAGGTGGAAGGCATGGCCGAAGGCAGGAAGAGAGGAGAAAAGCTAGGACTGTGGTAGTGAGGGTTGGAACTTTGAATGTTGGCAGTATGACTGGTATAGGGAGAGAGCTAGCTGACATGATGGACAGAAGGAAGGTTGGTATATTGTGTGCGCAAGAGACCAGATGGAACAGGAGTAAGGCTAGGTGCATTGGAGGTGGGTTCAAATTGTTTTATCGTGGTGTGGATGGGTGGAGAAATGGCCTAGGAGTTATTCTGAAGGAACAGTATGCTAAGAGTGTTTTGGATTTGAAAAGAATGTCAGATAGAGTGATGTTTATGAAGCTAGAAATTGATGGTGTAATGATGAATGTTATTAGTGCATATGTTCCACAAGTTGGGTGTGCAATGGATGAGAAAGAAAAACTTTGGAGTGAATTGGATGAAGTGGTGATGACTGTACCTAAGGGTGAGAGAGTGGTGATTGGAGAAGATTTCAATGGGCATGTTGGTGAAGGGAACAGAAGGGATGAGGAAGTGATGGGTAGGTATGGTGTTAAACAAAAGGAATGCAGAAGGTCAGATGGTAGTGGATGTTGCAAAAAGGATGGATATGGCTATGGTGAATATGTATTTTAACAAGAGGGAGGAGCATAGGGTGACATACAAGAGTGGAGGAAGATGCACAAAGGTGGTTTATATCTTATGTAGGAGGGCCAGTCTCAAGGAGATTGGAGACTGTAAAGTGGTGACGAGAGAAAGTGTAGTTAGGCTGCATAGGATGGTGGTTTGTAGGATGACTGTAATCAAGAAGAGGAGGAGTGTGAGGGCAGCACCAAGGATCAAGTGGTGGAAATTGAAAAAGGGTAAGTGTGAGGTGGAGTTCAGGGATGAGTTAAGGCAGGCACTAGGTGGCAGTGTAGAGTTACCAAATAGCTGGGTAACTACAGCAGAGTTAGTAAGGGAAACGGCTAGAAAGTTGCTTGGTATCACATTGGGACAAAGGAAGGACGACAAGGAGACATGGTGGTGGAATGAGGAAGTACAGGAGAGTATACAGGCAAAGAGGTTGGCAAAGAAGAAGTGGGATTGTCAGACAGATGAAGAAAGTAGACAGGAGTTAAGGAGATCAGGTGCATGGCAAAGAGAGAGGTGGTGAAGGCTAAGGATAAGGATAAGGCATATGAAGAGTTGTATGAAAGGTTGGACACTAAGGAGGGAGAAAAGAACCTGTACCGATTGGCTAGACAGAGGGACCAAGCTAGGAAAGATGTGCAGCAGGCAAGGGTGATAAAGGATAATGAGGGAAACATACTCACAAGCGAGGAGAGTGTGTTGAGGAGATGGAAAGAGTACTTTGAGGGGTTGATGAATAAAGAGAATGAGAGGGAGAGAAGGTTGGATGATGTAGGGATAGTGAATCATGAAGTACAATGGATTAGCAAGGAGGAAGTAAGGATAGCTATGAAGAGAATGAAGAATGGAAAGGCTGTTGGCCCAGATGACATACCTGTGGAAGCATGGAGGTGTTTAGGTGAAATAGCAGTGGAGTTTTTAAATAGATTGTTTAATGAAATCTTAGAAAGTGAGAGGATGCCTGAAGAATGGAGAAAAAGTGTTTTGGTACTGATTTTTAAGAATAAGGGTGATGTGCAGTGCTTTAGTAACTACAGAGGGATTAAATTGATCAGTCACAGCATGAAGTTATGGGAAAGAGTAGTGGAAGCTAGGTTAAGAAGGGACGTGATGATTAGTGATGAGTTAGTCTGGTTTTATGCCGGGAAAGAGAACTACAGATGCGATGTTTGCTCTGAGAGTGTTGATGGAGAAGTACACAGAATGTCAGAAGGAGTTGCATTGTGTTTTTGTAGATGTAGAGAAAGCATATGACAGACAGGGTGCCTAGACAGGAGTTGTGGTACTGTATGAGTAAGTCAGGAGTGTCAGAGAAGTATGTAAGAGTGGTACAGGATATGTACCAGGGTAGTGTGACAGCGGTGAGGTCTGCAGTGGGAGTGATGGATGCGTTTAAGGTGGAGGTTGGCTTACATCAAGGATCAGCTCTGAGCCCTTTCTTATTTGCAATGGTGATGGACAGGTTGACAGACGAGACAAGACAGGAGTCCCAGTGGACTATGATGTTTGCAGTTGACATTGTGATCTGTAGTGAGAGTAGGGAGCAGGTGGAGGAGACCCTGTAGAGATGGAGATATGCTCTAGAGAGAAGAGGAATGAAGGTCAGTGGGACTAAGACAATATATGTGTGTGAATGAGAGGGGGAATAGAGGAATGGTGAGGATGCAAGGAGTAGAGGTGGCGAAGGTGGATGAGTTTAAATACTTGGGGTCAATAGTTCAAAGTAACAGTGAGTGTGGAAGAGAGCTGAAGAAGAGAGTACAGACAGGATGGAGTGGGTGGAGAAGAGTGTCAGGAGTGATTTGTGACAGACGAGTACCTGTAAGAGTGAAAGGGAAGGTCTACAAGAGGGTAGTGAGACCAGCTATGTTATATGGGTTGGAGACAGTGGCATTGACAAAAAGGCAGGAGTTTGAGCTGGATGTGGCAGAATTAAAGATGTTAAGATTTGCACTGGGTGTGACAAGGGTGGGCAGGATTACGAATAAGTATATTAGAGGGTCATCCTAGGTCAGAAGGTTTGGCGACAAAGCCAGAGAGGCAAGATTACGTTGGTTTGGACATGTGCTGAAGAGGGATGCTGAGTATCCACAGAATCCCTTTACAAATGCATTCTGTGAGCACCTGCAGGAATGCATGGATCGTGCTATCCCAAATAAAACCAAGACTCACTCCTCCAAACACAAGAGACCGGTCTGGTGGACCCCGGCCATAAATAAGCTATACAACAGAAGGAGGAAGCTACTACATGACAGAGCAAAATCCTAAAAAGGGAAGGCATTTCTCATCAGTATTAGCAAGAAACTTCGATCCCTCATAAAATCATCAAAGGCCAGTTTCAAAAGAAAAATTGCCCTAGACACTAAAGATAATCACAAGGCCTTCTTTAGTTATGTCAGGAACATGGGTGGAAACTCCCAGATATGCTCTGAAATGTTGCATAATGGTACAAA
>NC_056747.1:70414429-70431929 GCF_019279795.1 Protopterus annectens | reverse complement strand
ATGCATGAGCTGGACATGTAGCCATACTTCACCATTGCATATGCTATGGTAAACTGTGCAGTCATTTATGTGGCAAGGATGTGCACACTTACCTGCAACAGAGGCAGGCGTGGCGTGCACACATCTTACATGACATGGTGTGGGCCCCATACCCAATAGGTAGCACGCATGAGCTGGACATGTAGCCATACTTCACCTTTGCATATGCCATGGTAAACTGTGCAGTCATTTATGTGGCAAGGATGTATGGGACAGCAATTATGTAGGAAATAAACTTATGGCCATCCAAGATAAATGATGTCACATGTAGCAAACAGGTCATGTGGGCTGCCCAGTAACATGCCACAACACTGAGGGGGGTTGCAGGAATGTCTAGCAAGTCCTGGCTGTGCATGTCCCATGTCAACAATTGTCTGGACTCTGCAAGCGTGTGCCCTATGTGTTAGTGTAATCAGATCTGACAGTTGCACCACAGGAAACATCAGCCAAGACTCTACAGGTAGTGTATGCATAACAGAAGAGGATCCCAAAAGTCAGCCATTGCAATGTGTACTGGTCTACCATGACCACGTTGAAAATCTACAGACAGTATCATGTAAGATACATGTGCTGCACAACCTATGCCTCACCCCACCTTAGGCACACCATCCCCATCTGTACTGTGATGGTGCCAGTGTATATCTATATGTTTGCCACTCATTAGCTGGGACTAGGCTGTTACACATGGTGTTCAGTGTTTGGGACAGTGCAAACTGACACACATGTGTAGACCATAGTTGTCAAGCATCTGCAAAAAGGGCTGAAGGTGGGGAGGGGGTGTCATCATGACACATCAGTGCACTGCAGCAGGGATCCTAAGGATGTTACGAATGGCTACATCAGCACACAGTCAGGTTCAGGAACTGTGGCAGACGTAACCCTGACTCCACAGCAATAGTGATGGCAGTGTGTGAACTCCAAGGGATGTGCACTTGAGTTGACCTTGCAGTCATGCAGGATTGGGGGACATGTGTTGGGCAGACTGACCATATACTGGCAAATGCAGATGGCCCATGCTAGTATACCCCTGCCAGGAATAGTGACTGCTGTAGTACACATAACAGTAGGTGCAACAAATCGTCACGATAATTGCGTGCACACATATCCACCCACATAGTGTATGCATCACGGTCAGCATCAGAACACCTAACACATTTGTTAAACACTGCATTTGAATGTACAGGACATATGTCACATATCAGGCTCATGTAATGTTAACATATGCAGTGATGTGGTCCAATGGCATATCAAGGAAGAGTGTGTCATATCAATAAGAGTGTGTACACTCCCCATAGCCACATTAATGTTTGACCATTGTCAGTGTAATAGTATTGTATTGGTCATACATGCACTGCTGATGTTGAGATCTGTAAATCAGACATCAGCCATCCACAAAGGACATATGTCCACATGTCTTCCCAGGTATGTGTCGGACAAACACATAGGGGCTGTGAACATTAGAGCAGACATGACTGACACATTAATACACATTCAGCAATGGTGTGTACACCTGTGAGGTATGGTGCACAGTACATGTCAGGGTGCAGAACAGGTGCACAGCAATAATGTGTACATGGGTGCAGTGTTTTCCAGGGGAAGTGGCATCATCTACTAACACAGCCCATGCATCACACACATGTATACTGTTGCTAGCATGGACTGATTGTAGCTACACTGCATGCTGTTGAGTACCATATGCTATCCATGTTGACAGATGGGTAATGGGGGGTCTGTGTGTACTATCTTTGTGCAACCTTACCTGTAGAGGGGTGTGTGTGTGTGTGTGTGTGTGTGTGTGTGTGTGTGTGTGTGTGTGTGTGTGTGTGTGTGTGTGTGTGTGTGTCCATGTATGCACATGTGAGATTGTGGGGTTGTTCATACGTCAGTACTTCCCTTTGGAATCGTGCAGTACATGGATATGGACTGACACATGAGACACCGGGAATACTTGTTTGATATGTAATCACAGGACAGCTGATAGTATAAGGTCTGTAGCATGGAACATGCATTGGGAGTGAAACTAGACACCAGGTTTACCATTAAAACTGCAATAAGCAGAAAGATGAATGACTACCCACGTATGCAGTACTAAAGATGCATTGGGGAATTAGTAGACAGCACCAGGGAGTGTATCCATACATTACTGTAGTCCACATAATAAGTTGATTGAGCAACAGATATTGCATCTACTGAGCAATAGTTACATATGACACTGCAGTGTGTGACATTATGGAGTGAATTTAGTAGACCCTAACATATGGGGGCCATGCTCATGATGTCCTGACATACCCAGGGTGAACACTGGATGATAGCACTGAGGCCTTGTAAAACCTATTCCAATCAAATCAAGGAGGTGACGGAGTAACAGGTCTTGTATTGTGATCACTTGTCTAGGCATTTAGAAGAATGATATTTTAATGACTAGTATTCATGAGGATATGTTACCAAGTGTGATGCAGGATGGGGAATTTATGTGAATAACAATGGGAATCTCTGTAAACTCAGGGACAGGTAGGCATTATGGTGGAATTACAGGGTGTGTGTGTGTGTGTGTGTGTGTGTGTGTGTGTGTGTGTGTGTGTGTGTGTGTGTGTGTGTACTGTTATGCAATGATGTACAGGTCTTAAAGTGCGTTTCTTGTTTTTCCCTCACAGGTGGCGAGGTGGGTCAGCATTCCTCCTCCATGCAATCTGATGTTGGTGTCCATACAGACACCGAAAATGATGATAGGACTCTTGAGGCACAGGCAGTGTTGTCAGAAACTGAAACTGCACCATTGTTTGCCACCCCCCTGTTATCTACCCCAACCCCACACACATTCACAGAACCTGTAGCTACCCCATCACCAGTGGCCATAGCAGAGGGACAGATGGTGGTTGGCGGCAGTGCACAGGAGAGTGTGGTATCTATGCCTGCTGTGTCCAGACACAGCAGGCATAGCCAGATGTCCAGCAGGGCACCCCATAGTCAGCTGTACCGGGTACTCATGGGATGGCTGCTGGTCATCATGACCCTGGAAGAAGTGCCACAACTGGTACCACCGATGCATGTTTCAGACTGTCATGGGGGCGCAGGCCCTTATGGAAATGTACACCCGACAGGGTCTGAGGTTGCAGAGGCCTGCTCTCTCATCTGTAAATGACAACTTCCATGAACTTGCAGGTGCCCTCTGTGATTATACTGAGGTCATGCGTAGATGTTTGGGTGAGATGGATGTCCTCACTGACCGTGCCTTGTTCATGCTAGAACATGTGGTGGGAGTGGGGTGATGGCCACATGGACGTAGGCCAGAAACACCAACAACTGGTGGTCAGCATGGACATGAAAGGACACAAAGCCACTCCTGTAGTGGCAGTACCAGCCCCAGCACTGCAGGGGGGGGCTGTCCACACCACAGCAGGCCACGTGCATGTGGCCCTGGCCAGTCCCAGGAGGGACCTGGTTCCAGCGGACATATGTCATCAGGGCAGAGTAGCACATCAAGGCCTGTATCTGGACGTGCCCATAGAACCCCTGGCAGGCATAGTCCATGTGTCTGTGACCAGAAGCTGTGAACTACACACCCTGCCAGATATGGCCTGCAGCTGTCCAAGAAACACCTGTATAGGGCAGCCACATGGCAGAAATGTGTGCATGCATACCCACACACTATAAAAACACACCTAGTGCAACCCCATACCTACACACACACATCACCACACCCATTTCAGTGAATTAAACACCTCACCCACACACATGGTATCAAACATATGGCCCACCCTTGGTCTCTGGCAAACCAACAACACACCCTGTGCATATGCTGATACCTGTGCCACATCCCTGTCATCCATAACATTGATGCAGGGGCAGGCTAATATGGTTCTGATACACACGGCGACTCTACTACAGTGCACCAATGTACTGCTGAGTAACATGTTGTCAGCAGTAATGTTTAATGCTTACATGTCGGGTAGTGTAGCCATCCAGCCATGATGCATTATAGCGGTTAGTAACACTGAGTGATTGTGGTCTCCATAATGTTATCCATTTGTGTTATAGGTGCACATGTGTCAGCAGGAGGATGGTCTGCAGTCATATCTCACAAGGGGTATGGCACTGTGGTGACACCATGGCTGTGACATATCCTGGGTACAGTTGAACACGTCACAGGTCTGTATAACAGTTACTGCCTGTGCCACATGGACAGGTGCCACCCTAGGACATGCATGATCAGCAACCTGAAGTATATGCCTCCACATACAAGCACACACTTACTTGGCAACACTGGGACTTGACCCCCTACCTAGGTATGTAGTGCTACTGATATGTGTGGCTTTCATTGCACACACCACACAGTGATTAGGATGAAGTGTGTTCCATGTTACATGCAGAGCATCCCCAGTCATGTACAGTATGGTAATGGGGGATGTAATGGTTGTATATGGACAATTCATAGTGTGACATACCATCATATACACATTAACAAACACATAACTGGCAGACAAACATGTGAAAAACCTGGGCCTATCAGTGCTAACTAACTTGTCAGTGTGTCCAATGTGTTACAGGTAGGCTGCCCACAGCACATGCACAACTGGGCTGGATTGTGTTATCAGTTACCTGTATGGTTGATGGTGACAGTAGTCACCATACAGTGGTACATGGGACATGTACTGGGGGTATCATGTTGTAATGACAGTGTACACAGCACCCACACTCCACTGTGGATATTGTGCACACTGGAACCCATGATGACACTCTGACATACCCACCATCACGCATTAACCGGGACTACGATACAACCCATTGTCCATCCCAACAGTGGTACTATGGGGATAATCATCTCATGCACATGCCACAGGCATAGTAGGGTGATGCACTGTCATGCCTCTCCTATAGGCAGCAACATCAGTATCCATAATACTGTGTGACAATACATATTGTAATAGGAGTATGTGGCCTTGGAATACTGTACCCTACAGATATACACACATACACACACTTGCCAAACCTCAGTGGGTATCCCATGCCTATCAACCCATCAGTACAATAGTGTTTTGCTGGTACTGCAAGGCTCAGTTAGCCTTTAGGCAGAGGAGCATAACAAAGTACATGTAATGTCCGGTACGGCAGCAGCCACATCTAACAATGTCAGTGGGTGTTGCAGTGGGTATGAAGGCCCTCATGGTATTCCCAACTACAGGTGCACTAACAAACAGACACTGATATCCTCAGTAATGCACACGTACACATTTGTCAGTACTGGGGTGCATTGCTGCACGTGGTCTTAGGTGTGTACCTGGCTATTGTCCATGGAGAGATGGGAAGTGTAGGGGATGTGTGTACAGTGGTATCATGTCATCTGCCATGGGCCAGCAGGCAATCTATCTACAGACACCACTGTGGTAACCCTCAGGGTGAGAGTGACATGCATCACTCAATCCTCTGGGTGCCTCCTGCAAATGGCCAGTGAGGTGATCCAGTTGACATGTATGCAACATGTATTACAAAACATGGTTTGTGTCTGTGGTGTAGACCTGTACGCAAGCATGTTATGTTGACTGTGGTACTGTAGTGGAGGTACCCATGGCATGTGGTGCGTACAGGGTGTTGTGTCCTATCTGTGACAGTGTCAGTCAAGCATATGCTACCTGTATGTATCCAAGCTAGATACCTGCCATCTGCACATCTGTACAGGGACTGGCAGACATCAGCTTGCCAACTAGCTATGCAGTAGGATGAATGTGTTGACAGATAGATGTCTGACACCAATATGTATGCCATTACTACATGTTGGCAGCCCTCACTGACATGTGCTCTACAGACAGTAGTCTACAGTTAATTTCCACATGTCTGATCATTATCCAGTAGGGGATATATAATGTGACACAGCTCAAACACCAGGAACACGACAGTGAGGACTCAGAGTCCATCTATGTATGCATGGGTGCTTGTTTCTAGTACTACAATTAGCAATCTACTCTTGCTTGGGAAATCACTGTCACAGGAGTAACGGCATGATTCACATGTATAAGAGTGGTGTACAGGTCTTATATACTCAAGTGTCCCTGACATGATACTCACACCCCTTCCTATTGTAATGACAGCACATGGACGCATGTTATGTACATGGCATTGCATACACTTATTGCAGATGTCAATACCTTGCTATGTTATCAGACTGGGATGTGAGCACTGGTTACCAGGGCTGAGACATGCTTAGCAGGTGTCAGCATTGCTGCAATATAACAGCTAAGCACATTTGTGCACTGGTAAGAGAAGCCTACATAGTGTAAGTGCCCGTACATTTAACCATACCTTAGCACCGCTTAGCTTTGCGCAAACCCATGCAAACGCTCTTAAAGCTGCACAAAACTGCCTTAATCACTCTGTTTCCAGCAGCCCTTGTTCAGTCCTGCAACAAAATAAACAGCCCTTGCAGGTCTTGAACACAGGACCCTGTACACTATAGCCACAACAGTTAACCACTACGCCATGACAGCTGTGTAGACAGCTGTTGTTTTTCCAAAACATCTGTCAGTAGACATAGGTTCATAGGTAGGTACTAGGCTATTGGCCCTGGGGCCTGTACAAGCCCAGCCAAAAAGGTACCCTGGCTTTTGCCACACAAGAAAATTATTTTCCTGTGCCACTGTAGAGCAGAGCCACAGAGGTGATCCCCGGGTGAATTTCCTATTTCCCATCCAATCATCAAGATTTTTCTTGAAGAGTGCTAATGAGGAGCTTTGTTTGATATAGCTAGGTAGTTTATTCCATGGTAGTATGGGAAGTCTCTGGGACAGCAATCTATCCTTCTGGCATGTTCTGTTTATTGTGGTGACAAGGTTTAGGTCCCTACAGTGTGTAGCTCAGAGGGATTGGGATTTCTTTAAGTGAAGTGAAGCATGTCCAACAGCTCTGGGTTTGACATAGCTTTGTATGTTAGGCAGTGATCACCTCTGAGTAGGCGATACGCGATGGAGTAAAGCTGGAGTTTTTTGAGACGGTCTGCATAGGGCATCTGTTCGAGGCCGGTAATCCTCTTTGTGAGGTATTTCTGCGGCCTTTCTAGTTGTTGTAGATGTCTTGTGAGGTACATACCAAAAGGGGCGTTGTACTCTATAATGGGTCTAATAAGTGATGAGTAGAGGGGAACAATTACCTCTTTTTTTCTGGATGAGAAACTTTTTGTGATGAGGTGTGCCACGTAGAAGGATTTCCTGACTACTGTGGCGATGTGATTATCAAAGGAGAGACTACTGTCCACCTGTGTCCCAAGGTCTCTTATCATATATTGACATATTGAATAGTATTGAACAATCGCTGTGACTTCTACAATTGTATCGTACATAGGTTCAAAGGTTGATACTAGGCTATCGGCCCTAGGGCCTATATAAGCCTAGCCATAACAATTCCCTGGTTATTTCTTCCCACACTATTTACTATGTTAGTGATATTACTGTTGCATCACATATGTTGTTATATCTAAATATACACATCAGATACAATGGTGTGATACATCTGGAAAGTTATAGACAACAGTAATGTTTACACATGACCATGATATGGATATATACATATACATTTCTAGATATATGTCTACATGTTCATACACATATTTAGTCATAAATATGTATTTATACACATCTGTATAGTGCATCATATATATGGCCATGTATAGATCTTTCTGTAATATATATATATATATATATATATATATATATATATATATATATATATATATATATATATATATATTTATATATGTATGTATGTACGTCATGTATGTACAGCTATACCTATTTATGTTAATACATATGTAGATATCCATAACTATATGTGCATATATATCTGTATATGTGTAGATTTATATAGATGTGTATATGTATACATGTGTTTGTATGTATATATATATATATATATATATATATATATATATATATATATATATATATATGTGTGTGTGTATGTCTATACATATCTATATAAATATATGGATTTATACACACACACACACACACACACACATATATATATATATATATATATATATATATATATATATATATATATCTACACACACACACACACACACACACACACACACACACACACACACACGCACACACACACACAAACATATGTCCAGAATCTGGAGTGGAGTCCTACCTAAGCAACAATAGTCGCAACCTTTTAGTGCAAGGGGATGTCATGTATGTATTGCAGGTATATATCTAGACTGTTGCTACTGTAACAGGGGTTGTCTTAACACACGTTTTGTGTGGGAGGCCACATCTGCTATTGACAGGTATGCCATCTGTTACTGACAGACATCCTAAGGACATCATAGTACAGTACGACTGATAGCACAGTAATGATCCTGTGGACTACTGCAGAGATATGACCAATATATGTGGACAGTCTGGAACTCTCTGCTCAGCCCAGAGGTAGACACAGATCCTCTTCATGTATGCAACATGTATTACAAAACATGGTTTGTGTCTGTGGTGTAGACCTGTACCCAAGCATGTTCTGTTGACTGTGGTACTGTAGTGGAGGTACCCATGTGGTGGTCAGGGTGTTGTGTCCTATCTGTGACAGTGTCAGTTAAGTATATGCTACCTGTATGTATCCAAGCTGGATACCTGCCATCTGCACATCTGTACAGGGACTGGCAGACATCAGCTTGCCAACTAGCTATGCAGTAGGATGAATGTGTTGACAGATAGATGTCTGACACCAATATGTATGCCATTACTACATGTTGGCAGCCCTCACTGACATGTGCTCTACAGACAGTAGTCTACAGTTAATTTCCACATGTCTGATCATTATCCAGTAGGGGATATATAATGTGACACAGCTCAAACACCAGGAACACGACAGTGAGGACTCAGAGTCCATCTATGCATGCATGGGTGCTTGTTTCTAGTACTACAATTAGCAATCTACTCTTGCTTGGGAAATCATTGTCACAGGAGTAACAGCATGATTCACATGTATAAGAGTGGTGTACAGGTCTTATATACTCAAGTGTCCCTGACATGATACTCCCCACAACCCTTCCTATTGTAATGATGACAGCACATGGGCCATGTTATTTATGGCATTGCATACGCATTGCAGATGTCAATGCCTTGCTATGTTATCAGACTGGGATGTGAGCACTGGTTACCAGGGCTGAGACATGCCAACGAGTGTCAGCATTGCATAATCTAACGGCTAAGCACATTTGTGCACTGGTAAAGAGAAGCCTACATAGTGTAAGTGCCGTACATTAACCATACCTTAGCACTGCTTGGCTGCGCCGGAAAACCCATGCAAAGCGCTCTTAAAGCTGCACAAAGCTGCCTTAATCACTCTCTTTCCAGCAGCCCTTGTTCAGTCCTGCAACAAAATAATAGCCCTTGCAGGTCTTGAACACAGGACCCTATTACCTACAGCAGCCACAACAGTTAACCACTATGCCATGATAGCTGTGTAGGCAGCTGTTGTTTTTCCAGAACGTCTGTCAGTAGACATAGGTTCATAGGTGGGTACCGAGCTCTATTGGCCCTGGGGCCTGTACAAGCCAGCCAAAAAAGGTACCCTGGCTTTTTACACACAAAGAAAAGAGATTATTTTCCTGTGCCACTGTAGAGCAGAGGCCACAGAGGTGATCCCGAGGTGAGATTTCTATTTCCCATCCAATCATCAAGATTTTCTTGAAGAGTGCTAATAAGAGCTGTTTGATATGCTTCATTAGTTTATTCCATGGTAGTATGGGAAGTCTCAGGACAACAATGGATCCTTCTGGCATGTTCTGTTTATTGTGGTGACAAGGTTTAGGTCCCTACGGTGTGGCTCAGAGGGGTTGGGATTTCTTTAAGTGAAGTGAAGCATGTCCAACAGCTCTGGGTTTGACATAACTTTTGTATGTTAGGCAGTGATCACCTCTGAGTGAAGCGTCTGTGATGGAGTAAAGCTGGAGTTTTTGAGGCCGGTCTGCATCACATCTGTTGAGGCCAGTAATCCTCTTTGTGAGGTATTTCTGCGGCCTTTCTAGTTGTTAGTAGATGTCTTGGTGAGGTATACCAAAGGCGTTATGCTCTATAAAGGGTCTAATAAGTGATGAGTGGGGAACAATTACCTCTTTTTTCTGGATGAAACTTTTTGTGATGAGTTGTGCCACATTAGAAGGATTTCCTGACTACTGTGGCGATGTGATTATCAAAGGAGAGACTACTGTCACCTGTGTCCCAAAGGGTCTCTTATCATATATTGACATATTGAATAGTATTGTTGAACTGTCGCTGGCTTCTACAATTGTATGCATAGGTTCAAAGGTTGATACTAGGCTATCGGCCCTAGGGCCTATATAAGCCTAGCCATAACAATTCCCTGGTTATTTCTTCCCACACTATTTACTATGTTAGTGATATTACTGTTGCATCACATATGTTGTTATATCTAAATATACACATCAGATACAATGGTGTGATACATCTGGAAAGTTATAGACAACAGTAATGTTTACACATGACCATGATATGGATATATACATATACATTTCTAGATATATGTCTACATGTTCATACACATATTTAGTCATAAATATGTATTTATACACATCTGTATAGTGCATCATATATATGGCCATGTATACATCTCTCTGTAATATAAAAAAAAAAAATTTTTTTTATTTTTAATTTAAAAATTATTAAGGTTGTTTTTCTTAATTTTGTAAGCTTACCATTTTTGTTGGGGAAAGGGAATCCTAACTTTATGTGGGATAAAACATTGGAGTTTTGCCCCGTGGGGGGGGTTACTGGTTTTTTAATGGTTTAAATTATAAAATAATTAAAAATTTAAATATTTTGGTCCATAAATTCTTTAAAAATTTTTTTAAACCCACCAATTAAAATTATTTTATTAAAATAATTTTAAAATTTTTATACAAACAAACACCAAACCCCAAAAACCCCAAAACCCAATTTTCCCATAGGGCCTTTTTGGGGTAGTTACCCAGAAAATTTTCCAACCCTTTTTCAAATGTCGAAGGGGATTGCAGGATTTCTCCCGTTCACTGGGGAATTGGGGGAAAATTTTTGGGGGGCCCCAATTTTTTACAATTGCCTCTGTTTCACAGACAACCCCCTCCTTCTCCCAAAACACAAATATTTATTCCCGAGAAAGCCCAAAATTTTTGGCCCTCTGGAACTCTCTCTCAACCAGGGTGGAAAGACCCTTTTAGGAGGGGAAGGTAAAAAAAACCCAGTCTTAATAGAAATATCACAATGCCCAAAACCAAAACACATTTTTCCCACACAAAAAACATTTGGAGGCACTGGCCCAAAAACTACCCCAAAACAACGAAGGTCCAAAGGCAGAAAACCAACAACTGACCTCAAGACCAAAAAACACATCAACACTTTAAATTCACAAAATCAGGTCTAAAAAGCACGGGCCCCAAGGCCCAAAAACCCCCCCGGCCACATTTTTTAAAAGGGGAATCCATGTCCGAAATATGCCCTCACCCGGCTGAAAAAGGAAAAGGGAAAAGAACCCTGTAGGTGAAAACCCCCCAACCAATTAAACACCCCAAACCCCTAGGTACCCAAGCTTAAATATGACCACATTTTCCTGCCTGTAAAAACCCTTAGTGTAAAACCCCCCTACTAAACCCTGAAAAGGGGCCAAAAGGGGGTTCAATTTTGTTTTCCCAAACCCTTGACCCGATAGGGTACCAATACCAAAAAGAGCCACAATAAAAAGACCCAAAAAGACAGTTTTAATTCCTTAAAATTAATTTGGGTGTTTATTTAAGGGATCCAATTTGGGGTTTCTGCCTGGGATAACCCCGCCTTTAAACCAAGGCTTTTTGCAAGGTCGGCTTCCCTTTTCCCCCGGGGGGTTCCGGATATTCAAAGGTTTTTTTGCCCCCCCCCCTTAGGGGCCCCTTTTTGGCAATTAAATGGAAAACCCCCCAAAAAAAAACAAAAAAAAAGGAAAAAAAAGGGTAAGGCCAAGAGAAGTCCCAAAAACCCTCAAATGAAAACCCTCAACCCCCCCCCATTTTTGGAAGGAACAATTCATGTTTTTCTGTTTAAAATGGGTTCAAACTCCTTTTGGGGACCCGGGAAAAAGGGTTTAAACCCCTTTTCCCGCATTTCCCGCCCCAAAAACCAGCCGGGAAAAAAGGAAAGGGGTTAAAATTTTAAGGATTTCCCCCAACCCCCAGGTTGGGTTTCAAGCCCAACCCCCCGGGGAAATTTTCCAAAGGGGAACAACCCTGGGGAAAACTTTTCCCTTTAAGGGTTTTAGATGCTTTTCAGAAATTCAAATGGGCCCCCCCTTTTGGGAAATTGGGAAAAAGGTTTGAAAAGGTTCCCCCTCCCCCCCAAAAAAACGATTTAAAATTTTTTTTGGCTTAACCCACCCAAAACAATTGCCCGGGCATTCCAAAGGCCCCAAACATTCCCCGGTTTTGGGAAATTAAAAATCAAAAATGGCTATTTTGGAAAAACAGAACCATTCCCCCAAAAGGAAAAAATTTTCCCAAAACCCCGTCTCAAAAAATGGGGCCAAAAACCTACCGAATTAACCCTTTTTGGTGAAGGGTCAAAAAACCCAAAAAAATTTCAAATAAAACCAAAACCCCCCCCCAAACCCCGGCAAAAAGAACCCCCCAAGGTGAAGAACCCAAAACCAACCACACCAAACAACCCAACCCCACCAAAACCACAACCCCACACCTGCTGGGGGGAAAACCCCCCTTTCAAATCTTTTTTTCAGCATTTCAGGAAAGCCCTGGGATTCTTGGGGAATTTTCCCAAATTTTTAAAATCAAGACCCCTTTTTAAAAAGGCAAGGGGGTCTGGTGGCCCCAGCCCCAAAACAAACACAAAAAAATTCCATTTCAGGAAAAATCCCGGGGGGCCCCAACCCCTTAACAACACCAAAAATCACCAAAGGCCCCTTTAAGAAAAATTTGCTAAAACAAAAAACCAAACATAATTTTTTAACCCATGTTGAAAACCCGGGGGGAAAAATCCAATTGTCAAATTATAAAAGGTCAAAAGTCAAGGAACCCCCAAAACCCCCTTCCAAAATTCTTAGACCATTCAGTCAAATTTTTCTCCCCTCCCCTTCCCCAAAAAGAAAATTAAAAAACCCCGCCAAGTGGACCCCCAAACCCTTCCCCCGGGGTCCCAGGTTTAGAGGGGCGCCTCCCTAAAGGGTTTCCCCCCAGCCATTAATTAACTTCCCAGGGTTGGTTTCCTGAAACCAAAAAGGGCTAAACCCACACATAAGGGGCCTGTTTAAACTTAGCCTTCAAAGGGTACATTTTTTAAACCTTTCCCCTTAGCCAAAAATGTTTCCCAATCCCCCAAATGCTTTTGGACCCTGGGGGAAATTAAAGCCCCATGGTTTACCGGGCCTTTTGGCTGCAAAGCCTTTTGGAAGGAAAACCCAAATGGAAAAATATAAATAAAAAATTGGGGCCTAAGACTTGGCCTTTAAAAAATTCTTTGGCCCAAGGGGAAAAACCTTTTTTGAACCCTTTTTTTTTTTGAAAAAGCCCCTTGGGAAAAAATGAAAAGGGTAAAAAAACAGTTAAAAACCCGTACCTTAATTCCCAAAAGGCCCTTTCAACCCCAAACCCCCTGGGGCCCCCCTTAGGGGCCCCAACAAAGAAAATTGTCTTATCCTGGTATTTTGTAACATGTCTGTCAAACCAACAGAAACTGCTACAGCATTCTTGAATACTTAATAAACCACATGACATGGATAATATCTCCTATTTATATCTCCTTTAAAATTCAAAGATATCTGTGGTTAAATCCTGCTGTTGGACATGTTCTACACTAAAACTAACTTCATACCCTTTTTCCCCTTACCCCCTGGCTGCAGGGGCCCCCCCTTAATCATCCTTTACTGTGTGGGGGCCCCGCAAAAAATGCTGCTGGCTGGGGACAATGAGGAAGAAGAAATGTATTAATTTCCTAATTATTCTCATTAACCTGAATAGGGCTGTTATATGACAATGTTACAATGAAGTTGATAATAAACATGAGCAAGGTAAGCACTAGAGAGATCAGCAGCCGGGTGACTTATCTCGTGCAAATTTTGTTTTAAAAAAGAGCTGATACTTCTGATCATCGGGGAAGGTTTTTCTCTTTCAGGGAGTTTTATGAATAAAAGCAGAACACCAGATACTATAACTCTCAATTTCTTTGCTTAAGAATTCAGTGCAGTCTCAAAAATAATAAAATAATGGCTTAGAATTAGGACTACATTTGAAATAATATTCTTAATTTGCTTAAAAAGTAAATCGAATAACACCTTTTGCAGCAACACATTTTTGGACAATAAGTGTAAAACTCAGATGTCTGGATTGCTTGACTGTTTGTAATCTTGAATGATTTACCAGCAAATCAAACTTTTTACGAAGGAGAAAGCAAATGTATGAACAAAATCAAGGAAGGTCTGTGAAATCAGGGACAGTGAAAGGTATGCATTACTGCCCAATGAGGTAAATAAGCAAACCCACCCCTGCGGTTGTTTGACAATTGCTAGACAGCAGTTACTGATCTGGTTTGGCAGTACCAGTGTTGCACAATGTATTGCTATTTGCTGAAATAAGTACAAAACGAGTACTGCTATGGCTTGTGTGTGTGTGTGTTTTAAAAAATATCACAGATTTTTTGTTGTGCACACACCTAATAATGCCAGGACACAGACATTATTCTTCTGGGTATCAGTAAAAAATGTACCTAACAAGTAATTATTTTTCAAAAGTAAGACATAAAATATATCACAGAACATTCAGTCACTTAGATCTTCTTGGAGTCTGGTGGTTCTCACTCACCAGACTGTATAAATGGGTACGAGGGGGGTCCCTTAATCATCCTTGTTATTGCTGGTTGAAGAAAAAAAGAGGACAAAGAATGTATCAGTTTTCTGATTGAGCTGTTTAACCTGAAGAGTGCTGAAATGACCTTCTAGGATAAAGCTGACAACAGCCTCTGGTTTCAACCACACCTGTTCTAAAACCAGCCCTGCTCAAATGTGTGTGTACAGAAAGCTGGTGTAGGTTATGGGGGGCTGGGGATTGTGTGGTTATTACAACTTTAATTTTCATCACATTCAAACCTTAGAGGTGTGCACATGAAGTCATTATAGCTTATGTTTGAGCTGAGGACAGTGTGGTCATTGTTTATTTACTTTTCTCACAGACCTCAGAAGTGTAAAAAGGTTACCATAGCTTTTGTAGGGGTGGTGTACTGTCTAGAAGCAATAAATTAGAATATATTACTGAAATTATTCTCACAATCACATATCAGGCACATATGCTGCTGGGCTGACTTTGAGTATTAGGTGAGGGAAGCATTGCTAATGATACTTATATCAGCAGTCACTCTGAAAATATGTGGCATGGGCAATTCTAAATCTTGCCATCCCATCTGAATGATCAGAGGGATGCATAGGCAGTGACTGCCTTTTGTGGGGGTTAGGAGGGCAGGTGCAATGGTCTCGAGGAAGACCTATGTATTCCCACCAACTAGCTTGTTAGTTTATCGAGGTACTCATTTTGTCAGCTTTGAACATTAAGCCTTGGGCACAACTTATGCCTTCCTTGAAAGAAAAAATAAGACTGAAATTTTATCTTTTTCATGATTTTGCTGAAATACTCATTGAGTAAAATGCTGAGAAATGCTATAAAACGCATCCCAGGGGACATATATAACCACTACAGCTTTGGGGGAATCAGCTTAATTGAGTTATTTCTTAAATGGATATTACTGAGCTGTCTTGGTTAGCAAAGGTGTGCTGAAAGGATACAAAGAAAACTAAAGCTGAACAGCAACAGTGAATTTCTTTCCTTAACCATAATTTCTGTTCAAGCCATTATTGGATGAAAAGGTTGTGTAAAAGGAAAAAAAAGAAAATGCACTTCAAAGCATGTAGAAAGTTATGGCTTCCTGAAAAAGCTGTGAGTAAGGCAACATGTGAGAAAAGGAAGAAAAAAGTAATGCGCATGGTATGGGGAGCCCAAAATGAGGGTGGGGGGAGTAAGAGAAGAGGACTGGAGGGTGTGCGAGGGGTGTTGAAACAGTAGGCCTAGTCATCACTTCATTTAAGTCCAGACCGTTACATACAGTTGTTGTAATATATCATCGTTACAACTAAATTCCAGTAACTGTAAGTGTCCCTTTGTTAGACAGGTCAACAAAGTGTGGTATATAGGTCTGTTGTAATTTAAGAGCTTGTAGCTACAGGTTTGTCTGTGCATTCTACTCCTAAAAGTCTGCAGCACAAACTAAAAGGTATCTTAGGAGGTGTGGCATTCACAGGATGATACTTGTACTGGAACATTTGCTGGGGGCCCCCAAAATGCTAACACCGGCCCAGATAACCAAAATCAGTTATAGTGAAATGTCGGAAAAGGTAGTAGTCTGATTAGCACCAAGCTTCTCTTTAAATAAGGTACACCTTACTTGGGCTAAGACATGCTTGTGTGATTACATTCTATGTAGCTGTATGGAGAGCATCTACATTACATTTATGCAATGTCATACTATTTTCTTTCGAGTGCGTGGGCAATTTCCTAACGTGGTTTGGCCAGTCTAATATTCTTCCCTGTATAGAGATGTTGCATTATTTTTTTAACTATATTACCCCTCAGAGCTCAACAATATTTTAGGCAGTCTTGGTGTGCAAGCTCCTGACATGACAAGCTTATGGTCACAAAACTGAAAATGACAATAGCTGGGAACAGATTAAGTTTCTGGAATGCAACTGAAATAAGGCAAAATTAAATTGCTGCCTGTGGCAAGATTTCTAGATATTGTGCATACTGCACTGGGGCAGTAGACAGGGAGTAGCCATTAAAATCACATACATACCCATCTATAAATATAGTGACATTATAATTTAAATTCGTAAGTATACTTATAAAGGAGGTATATTTTCAGTCAACCAAGAACTCCTATCACTGCAGTGTTATAGGAATCAGTGGTGCACTAAATTCCAAATCAGATGACATACGTATATACAAAGACATTCAGCTATAGCTTTTAAACCCCAATACTATGCTAGGCTTTGAGAGCAACCACCATTATATCATATCCTCATGAAGAACTAGATGAGCACAATGAATAACGGTAGCTCCATGGACCCATATAACTTCCCAGGAAGTTTTACTAGTGCTGTACAATATTCTCTGCTAGGGTTTGTTTACCATCTATGGTAAATATCCAAAGTGGTTCCTATTCAAATGGAGGGTCTACTGCTTCCTTTGGCAAGTACTAAACCATCAGTGTAATCAATAAAATGTGCAAGGTAGATGAGGAAAATTGTACTTGTTCAGGTAGGCATGGGTGGCCTTTTGCATCCTGATAATAATCATTATGTAATTATGAGATAATATGTCACTGGAAAAAATGGTATCATGACATATCAATAAATACACATTAATGACAAAAAAAAAATAAAAGAA
>NC_056747.1:70398601-70413929 GCF_019279795.1 Protopterus annectens | reverse complement strand
AACAGACTAACCAAAAAGGTAAGAAAATACATAGTTATGTCCATGTCTCCACCTAGACTAACCAAAAACAAAAAATATATACCTATATTTTTAATGACAAACGTAAGAGAAACTTAGCTCACACAGGTGAAATACCCATTAATAACCTTCCCCATCCCAAACAAATTACACTTCTCTACAATCTTTAGAATCCTATTATCAGGAATATAGCTTGATTCCTACCCATTCTGAGCCTACACTCTTCTCCCCCTCTATATTACATTCACTAAAACTTTCCTTCTTAGCTAACCACCTTTTATCTTAACTAGGATTCTTACATTCAACCTTGATATACATGTCTCTCTCTTACACACTTCTAACATGTATAATGTTATCTCTATATGACTACCATAAACCCACAATGTTTACTTCAATTACATGGAACCTTGACTATAAATTGTTACTGATTTCTTAAATGTGTTGATTTCAATGTAACTACTTAAGTGTCAATTATTTGCAATGTGGAGCTTTTCTCCCCGGGCCTCCGCTTACAAATGTCAAATAAATAAAAAAATATATATATAGATAGATTTATATATATGTTTATAATGTACTTATACTGTTGCATCATTGTTCATAGGTAGGTACTAGCCTATCGGCCCTAGGGCCCATATCAGCCTAGGCAAAAATTGTAACCTGGCTTTCGCCGCCCAAGAATTATTTTCATGTGCCCCTGTTGAGCAGAGCCACAGAAGTGATCCCCGTGGTGAATTTCCCATTTCCCACCCAATCATCAAGATTTTTCTTGAAGAGTGCTATTGAGGAGCTCTGTTTGACATAGATAGGTAGTCTGTTCCAGAGTATGTGAAGTCAGTGGGACAGGAATCTATCCCTCCAGCATGTTCTGTTTATTGTGGTGACAAGGTTTCAATCCCTAGAGCATGTAGCTCGGAGGGATTGGGATTTCTTTAAGTGGAGCATGTCCAACCGCTCTGGGTTTGACATAGCTTTGTATGTTATGCAGAGATTGCCCCTGTGTAGGCGATAGGCGACTGAGTAAAGCTGTATTTTTTGGAGACGGTCTGCATAAGGCATCTGTTTGAGGCCAATAATCTTCTTTGTGAGGTATTTCTGTTGGCTTTCCAGTTGTTGTAGATTTCTTGTGAGGTACATGCCAAAAGGGGTGTTTTACTCTATTATGGTTCTAATGAGTGATGAGTAGAGGGGAACAATGACCTCTTTTTTTTCTGGTTGAGAATCCTTTTGTGATGAGAAGAGCCACGTAAAAGCATTTCCTGACCACTGTGGCGATGTGATTATCAAAGGAGAGACTACTGTGAACCTCTGTCCCAAGGTCTCATCCCATTTTCGGAATTAAGTAGACTACCCGCTATGTGGTAGTTCATGGTCGAAGGGAAGTTTCTTTGCTCACCAGTGGGAGTGGAGAGCACTGAGCAGCCTGTCCTTAAGGGAGTGGTTCCAGCCAGAAACTTGTAGTCTATTGGCCATTTTGGGTCATTTCCTGCTTTTTCCAGCCCCCTGCTATAAAGCACGCTTTGGTGCTTTTTTTGGCTTGTAGAGAACTCTACACAGCTCCTCATGGTGTCCAGCAGAGTTCTGCAAGCAGCAGAGAGCTAAAAGAGCAACTTTTCCAGATTTAAGTATTTTTTCTGTGCTTTTTCGACTTTTTGTGCATTTCAACTACTGTTTTTGCCTGTTTAAAAGCTCTGTTACCTATTTTTACTGTTTTCCTGAGCTAAAATTACTGTGTTGCACTTCTAAGTTTGTTTTGCTTAAACTTTAACTGTAAGCTACTACACTCAAGTGTGCTAGCTTTTTGATAGCATTTAATCGAAATTCAAAGCATTTATTGTTTCTGCCTGTCTCTGTGAAAAAAACTAAAAAAAAACAAAAAAAATATCTTATTTTCCTGCCTTACTAAACTAGTTTAGTCCAGTCATCAGATTTTGCTGATCCCTGGGCTTTGTCTTGGTTCCTGTGCTATTCTATTCCTTATTTGGTCGAAGGGAAGTTTCTTTGATCACCAGTGGGAGTGGGGAGCACTGAGCAGCCTGTTTGTCCTTAAGGGAGTGGTTCCAGCCAGAAACTTGTAGTCTATTGGCCATTTTAGGTCATTTCCTGCTTTTTCCAGCCCCCTGCTATAAAGCACGCTTTAGCACGGAGTTGCCACTAGAGCAGCATCAGGCAGCGCCGGTTAAACAAGGTTAAAGTATTTCTGGCTCCGTAAAGTCTGCTCTTCATTTTTTCCCTTAGAACTTCTCTACTTGTAATCTAAACAGTCTATCCTTTATCTGAAAAGCTCAGCACTTGTTCCTAAAGCATTTTTTTTGTCAGGTTAAGCACTTCTATATTATACAAAGTACTTCACTAGCCTAAATCCCCCTTTGAGTACCCACTTCCCTATAAGTCCTCTCTAACTCAGTTACACCTCAAACTTCTCATTTCTTCTAGCATGTTGAAGGGTCAGTTGCTAGCGTCCTCTCCTGTCCAGCTGGTGAATCTGGGAATATTGAGGCAATGTTACAATTGCCTCATGTACACAGACAACCCTCTCCTCCTCCCACAAAACACAAATACATGTGAGAGATGCAACTATATAGCCAAACTGGAGGCTGAGCTCTCTCAACTCAGGACTGGCAAGACCAGACAGGTGGAGAAGGTAACCACACACACCACACACCCAGTCTCACATAGAACTATCACAACTACAAATCAAACACATAAACACACAAAGACATACTCGGAGGCACTGATCAAAAATCTACCTAAACAGCAGAGGCCTCCAAAGCAGACACCCAAGCAACTGCCACCTCATGACAAAACACAAATAACACATAGATCACAAAGTCAGAGTGCAAATCAATCACAGCCCTTAAGGCCAAACACAATGCCAGACACACTTGTCATAGGTGACTTCATAGTCAGACACACTGACGCCCCACTCACCAGACTGAGCAAGGAGAGGGTCACAGTAAGCTGCCTGTCGGGCTAGAATCCGCCACATAACACAAGCACTCAGGTCACCTCACAGCAATTACAAGTATGACTCAGTCATTGTCCATGCCGGTGTGAACGACCTGAGATGTACCTCCCTGGACTACATGAAAAGAGACATAGAGGAGCTCTCAGATTATGTAGCCCAGGCTGGTATGACCCTGACCCTGAGCAGTATCCTACCCTCACCAAGAATGATGCCACAATACAGAGACAAAATGATCAGTTTTAATAATTGGCTTAACTTCTGGTGTCATTCTAAGGGGATCCAATGTCTGCCTGGGATGACATGCTTGACAAGCCACGCTGCTTCGCAAGGGACGGCTTGCACCTGTCACCTCTAGGTTTCCGGATATTGGCCAAGGCTCTTGCCACCCCCATAGTGCCTTTTTTAGGCAAGGCTCAAATTCTAAACCTTCCGCCCTAGAAAACAATAATGGTAAAAAACTAAGGGTAATGCTGCTCAATGCCAGAAGTCTAAATCTCAAGATGCACACCCTCGAAGCCCTCCTTAGTATGGAGAACATCGATGTCTGTGCGGTGACTGAAACCTGGTTCAAGGCTCCTGAGAGCACCCCGGCACTATCAGGTTATACCTCATATCATACGTTCTGGCCCCAAAACCCGGACCGTACCACAAAAGGAGGGGGTGTATCCATATTCATCAAGGATACCCACACCTCCAGATTGGTGGCAACGCATGAAGCATCAGAGACCATCCAGGTGCAAGTAACCATAGGTAAAACTGCCCTACAGTTTGTAGCATGTTACAGATCACCCTCTCAAACTCAGGAATCCCACACAGCCTTCCTGAAGACACTGGAGAGTATAAATGTCTCTCCAAACACCATCATACTGGGTGACTTCAACTACCCAAATATAGATTGGGAACATTACTCAAGCCCCAATACCCTAGCCCAAAGGTTCCTAGAGTTCATAAACTCTAATGCTATGGAACAACTAGTCACCATTCCCACAAGAGGGGAAAATATACTAGACCTGATTATCACAAACATGGGAACAAAATGCTCCACACCGGAAGTATATCCCTCATTGGTGAGATCGGACCATAAACTAATCACACTGGAGATCCACATCCCTCCCCCACCCCAAACAAAAAAGACCACAGTGAAGAACTTCTCAAAAGCCAACTTCACACTTCTTAAGATGGGTGTGATATCCTTCAAGGCCCCTAGGCTAGTGAAACCACAACCCACGCTACTGAATCCCTTACAAAAGCCTTCTACGAGCACCTCCAGGATTGCATGGATCAAGCAATCCCAAATAAAATCAAGACCCTTCCACCAAAGGCAAGTGCCCGGTCTGGTGGACCCCAGCCATAAACAAACTTTACAACAAAAGGAGAAAGCTACTACAAGATAGAACAAAATCCCTAAAAGGGAAGACATCCCTAATCAACACTAGTAAAAAACTACACTCACTCATTAAATCTTCCAAGGCCAACTTTGAGAGAAAAATCGCCAAGGAGTCAAAAGACAATCACAAGGCCTTCTTTAGCTATGTCAGAAACCTGGGTGGGAACTCCCAGATATGCTCAGAATTAGTCCAAAATGATACAAAAATCACTGAACCCACAGACATTGCCAACATACTGGCAGACAGGTTCAGTGCAAATTTCTCCCCTCCCTCCCCCCAAAAGGAGAAATATCTATACCGGCAGAGTGTAGCCTCCCAGACATTTCAGATGCCCAGGTGAGAGCTGCTCTCTCTAAAGCTAAAAACACAGCATCAATGGGACCGGATGGTGTCCCCGGCTGTGTGCTACATGAACTCAAGGAGGAACTAAACCCGCACATACGGCTACTATTTAACCTCAGCCTTACCACAGGATACGTACCCAATGAGTGGCGTACAGCAACTGTGGTCCCACTCCACAAAGGCGGTGCCTCCACGGACCCTGGTAATTACTGCCTCATAAGCTTAACAAGCCTGGTCTGCAAAGCTATGGAGAGGATCATAATGGAACTCATAAATAAAGACATTGGGGACCTACAGACGTTGGATCCTACCCAATTCGGCTTTGTAAAGGGCAAATCATGCCTCTTAAACCTGGTCGACTTCTTTGAGACAGTCACCAAGGCCATTGATGAGGGTAAGGCAGTTCACACAGCCTACCTTGACCTTGCTAAAGCTTTTTGGAAACTACAATACCCCACTCGGGTATCATAGAAAAGCTCACCAGCTTAAATGTAAACCCATATGTCACAAGATGGGTAGCAAACTGGCTCAAGGACAGAACCCACAGGGTCAGAATTGCTGGTGCCATGTCAGACTCCAAGCCGGTCACAAGCGGTGTCCCACAGGGCTCAGTCCTGGGCCCCCTCTTTTTTGGCATCTATTTCTCAGAAGTACAGACAAACATATAGGAGGGATTATGGCTGACAAAGTTTGCAGATGACTGCAAACTGGGCACCATAGTCGAGAATCCATCAGACACAGATATCCTACAAAGAGGTCTCATAGAAAAGGATAACTGGTGCCAGAGCCATGGCCTGAGGCTGAACGCCAAAAAGTGTATAGTCATACCCGCTTTGGGAAAAACAAAGGTAACCCCTAACTATCACATAGGTGGCAATCCATTGCTAACGGAAGAGGTAATCAGGGACCTAGGGACCCAAGTACACAGTAGCCTCTCCTTCGACACTCATGTTGCCAAGGTGGTTAGGAAAACCTTCTACATTGCCCACCTGATCATGAAGATTCACATCCAGATCAAGGAGGTCATTGTTCCCCTGTACTCTTCACTTATTCGGGACCAATGATTGAAATTACAATGCCCCATTCCGGAATGTATCTTTACCCACAACACCTGCAGCAATTGGAAAGACCCCAAAAGTTTGCCTCACCAAAAGGATAAGGGGCTCAAAAACATGTCATATGCTGCCCGACTGAAGAAACTCCAGCTCTATTCAGTCTCCATTTAGTCTGCTCAGAGAATTGATCTGTGCCTGACATACAAAGCCATGTCCAACCAGGAATTATTAGACATGTGCTCCATTCTCAAAAAATCCAAATCCACCAGAGATCCACAAGAGCCACAAGCAAGGAGCCCAAACCTCAACCACCCAGGATATAAATAGGGACGTGCTGGAGGTTTCAGGATTCATCACCCAGAGACTCCCTATGCGTTGTGGGAGACAAAATCCCGGTCAATGTGAGGCAGAGCTCCTCACTGGCTCTATTCAAGAGAAATCTTGACCAGTGGATGGGAGATCATAGCGACCCCAGGTATCATCTCTGTGTCACTACTAGACTAGAGGCACAGCCAACTAACTACTGGGTATAGTATTCTTCAACAAGGGTGGCAAAAGCCACGCCTGCACTCTGGCTAGGCTTATAAATGCCCTAGGGCAGATAGCCTAGTATGAACCTATGAACCTATGGGTACAGAGTTTTTACCAAAGGGGATGAAAATACACTTTTTGGCATTGAGCTTCAGGCCATGGCTTTGACACCAGGTTTCTGTCGCAGTGATGCCCTTTTGTAGTTTGTCCACATCTTTAGGAGTTTTGACTATGGCTCCTAGTTTGCAGTCATCTGCAAACTTTGTTAGCCAAAGACCTTCTGTGTTGGCCTGCACCTCAGAGAAGTAGATACCAAACAGGAGAGGACCCCGGACTGAACCGTGTGGAACTCCACTTGTCACTGGTCTGATGTCGGATTTGGAATCCGCTACTTTCACAGTGTGGGTTCTGTCCATGAGCCAGTTGGCAACCCATCTTGTGACATAGGGATTTATACTGAGTTTAGTGAGATTATAGTCTCATGTCTGCAATCCATGTCTGCATTTGTGTCTGTATGCTGAGTAACACAAGTTGAAATCCAGTCTCCGCAATGAAATTCCAATAACTAGAAATGACACGTCTTTACAAATATAAAAGAAAAGTCAACAAAAATTAACAAGGAGTAAAATTATGATTATTACTCTACGCCTTCGAATGCTATCTCCCAGTATGGATCGCTCAAGCACCCTGATGTCATATTAAAAACACAGCAAACACCCCAACACCAACATCCTTCAAATAAGTCATTCTGTATGTACTGGCTTCCAAATTGCACAAAATGTGCTCTTCACAGTTAGAGGAATTGGTCGATCTTCATGCCTGGCCGTACATGCATCTATAGGTTCATAGGTGTCTGTTAGGCAAAGGACTATGAAACAATTACAAACCTAGCCTCAGATAATTTTCCCTGGTGCAGTGCCACCCAATGTTAGTTGACAGTGCCTCTATCCAGTAGGGCAACAGTTTTGATTCCTGAGGTGAACTTTTGTTACCGAGCCACCCATCGAGACATACCTCTGAAGTGTACCTCATTACAAGGACCATAGCTCATTTGAGGTCTTACACAGATGACGTTCCTCAAGTCTCACATTTAAAGGTCTGGTCACACATTCAGTATTAATAATTTTTTTTTAATGATATTCATGGCAAATAGACCATAATCATATTACATCATTGGAACGTTTTTTTTTTTATATATAATTTCGACCATCATTAAACTATTCTATGACCTTCCTACTTTAAGTTTTTAGTGAGCTGTACTTATGTGTTCCAGATTTTCCACATTTGTTACACATTATGTGGGCTACTGTTCATCAATTTGGAGATGTACGGTTGAGAGGCGTGCAATAAGATTTCTCTTTCCGAGGGCCACTAAACTGCTCTGCTTGACATGAATGAGAATCTTATACAAAAGTATGGGCACTGCTAGTGATGTGAACTGTTCCCTTCAGCATGTTATTTAGATTATGGCAATGGGGTTGTGATCTCGAGTGTGGCATGGGGGGATAGGGAATTCTTTAGGTATAGCATTTCAAGTACGGCTGGTTCAGCCATGGCTTTGTCTGTCAATCATAGATCACCATTAATTAGACATTAAGAGACTGAGAACAGCTGAAGTTTCTTGAGTCTGTCTATGTAGTAAATGTGCTTATGGCCTAGGACCAATTTTGTGAGTTACTTTTGTGTCCTCTTCAGTTCCTGTAAGCGTCTCCATTACTTGGGCAGTTGAAAATGACTCCTTAGCTTGCAATCATCAATGAACTTGGTCAGCCAGACTCCCTCTGTGTTGGCCTGGAATTCTGAGAAATAGATGCAAAACAGGAGAGGTCCCAGGACAAGTGTCCTGGAGTACTCCAATCATGACTGGTCCACAGTCTCACTTGGAATCCGCAACCTCCACTATGTGCGTACTGTCTCTGAGTCAGTTATCAACCCACCCTGTCATATATTGTTTGAGTTTTATTTTGTTAATTTTAACAATGATACCTGAGTGGGGAATGGTATCAAAGGCCTTGGCCAGGTCTAGGTAGCCTGTATGCACTGCCTTACTTTAATCTCCACCCTGGTTGACTGACTGCATAGAAGAAATCAACCGTGTTCAGCAGGCAGTATCTCCACTTGACAAAGCCAAACTGTGTGGTCTCAAGAGTTTGTAGACTGCCTGTATCTTGGTCAAGCAGGTAATTTATGATGCTGTCCACAGCTTTGCTTAGCAGACGTGTCCGGCTAATGGTGCCATAGTTACCCGGTTGTGTAGTCGCTCCCCCTTATGGAGAGGGATGACTGTAGCTGTGTGCCATTCATTAGTCACATACCGTGAGGTTAGGCTATCATTGAACAGGGCACACAATTGTGTTGCCAGTTCATTTGGTAGCTCATGTAGAACGCAGCCTTGGCTTTGGACAATGCAGCTTTTAACTGTGCCTCAGAAATGTTGGGTACCAGGCTTTCTTCTTGTATTGTGATGGTGCCTTTGGTGGGGAATGAGGAGTAAAGTTGCCATTGAGTGTGTCGGCCTGTATGTTGGCAATATCTGTAATTGCAGTATAGGAGGTACCATTGTGCAATAACTAATATCAAATCTGGGTATTGTCTCTGACATTATTCATATGCCTGTAGAAGGCTTTGAAATTGTTTTTCGTGTCATCCACAAATCTGCCTCCATACCTGGCTTAGTGGGATTTAATAAGGGATCTAATTTATTGTTAGGCTTATAAGTGAGTTTTTCCTCTCTTGTGACTTTATTTTCGCAAACAATTTCTGCCTTCCAATGTCAGCTTAATTGATCAAAGGATTAAATATCAATTCCAGAATAAAGGATGGCAAGTGGATCAGC
Organism: Protopterus annectens; assembly: GCF_019279795.1. NCBI lineage: Eukaryota > Metazoa > Chordata > Ceratodontiformes > Protopteridae > Protopterus > Protopterus annectens. Next base: position 70,404,794 of record NC_056747.1, on the reverse strand, counting down.
ATGCATACCACATAAACATCTGACAATTCTTTGCTGCACGATTAGTGTACCCGTTTTCTACTCGTGATATCATGTGAAGAAACTGTCATCCTTCACACATCAGGAAAAAAAAATTGCTATAATACTTAGGTTAATGCCAATGTTATGTGGAGACACAATGTTTACCTATTAATGAAAGTAGGCAAGATTGGACAAAGGTAGCCCATACTATTGAGACAAAGCTGTTATAAAGACAATATGGAAGGAATAGGGTAAGCTACATGCCAGCAAGCATAAACACTTCATGTTGTATACTCATCATGAGGGTCATCAATGGATACGGGTTAAGAGCCAGAGCACCTATATTTGACCTTAACATTAGATGACTTATTTAACTGCATATCTCAAAATTGTAATACTTCTCTGGCTTCCCTATTTACTGTAGTGAAAGTAATCAATCAAAAATTGTAGATTTTGTGTTCAAGGGCACATGTCACAGTGAATGAAAATAATGTATATACTACAATCTTTAGCAAGTTCACAGAAGTCCAGTGTCATCCACCTGTTGTAGCTAATGAGAATACTGCTTTTACATGACATAATTTGTACTATTACACTTTTCCTTAAAGTTACACACTGTGATCTAATAGCAGAATCGCCCATAAGGTGCAAATCAGAATATCACGAGTAGATGCTATGAGTGAATTCAGCCTTCAACTTTAGATGGTATGGGTCATTAAACTGCAGTCCACTTTGTTGACAGTTTAACTGACATGCACTGGAACATTTAGAGATTCCCAAACTGAAAAACATAGATGTACACAACAAACACATACACTGCATACACAAACAGAGACACACACACACATTTCTATCCATATTGATATACACACACACACACACACACATATATAAATATATATATATATATATATATATATATATATATATATATATATATATATATATATATATATATATATATATGTGTGTGTGTGTGTGTGTGTGTGTGTGTGTGTGTGTGTGTGTGTGTGTGTGTCTATTTGGTTAAGTAATTCTTTTAAAGACTTATATTAGGTGTAAGTGTATCCAGCAGCATACGGACCTGTAGAAGGTTAAGAGGATAAGAGGAAATTAGTCTTCTCATGCTCCAAGTGCGCTAAAATCCATAGCCCCATTCTACACTGGTTTGCACAATTCTCCTCTAATACCACTGTCCAAGATGGACACTGGTTGATGAAATCCCCGTGTGAAGATGGGAAGTAATGTTTAGCCATGCCATTGTCCACACTGATTTGTCAGGGGGCCAATTGCAGTGCTATGCTTGATATGAGGTGGGCATCTATTGCAATGTGTCTCCAAAACACATAAAAAATATATTTATTTTTTTTTATATAAGTCAAGGCGTTAATTAACAGATGCGCAATACAGCCTGCCCTTCTTTCTACTGTGTAAACATGATGATCCAAAAAATCATTAATGTAAACCTGTGTCCCTAGGTTCATCAACAATGAATACATAACTCCGGTGTTGCGACTGTAGATACTAGTGACATCATTCTTTCTGAAAGGGATGATGCTACAGTCTTTAGCATTGAAGTTAATCACAAGAGTGTCACTAATGACTGCTCTTTGTAAGAACCATTTCTAGGATGTTGTCCTCATTTGAGGACTATATGACTGCTCCCATTTGGCAGTGATCAGAAATCTTTGTCAGCCCCAGACATTTACTTTTGATTTCAGCTAGTATGAATACACTGTTCCTTGTGGAACAACACTGCTTACTGTTCTGCATGCTGTTGATCTATTCCCCTTCTTTGACTCAATGTAACAGTCATGCTTTCACGCTGACAAATCCAAAATGACTAGGGTCAGTTGTTTATAGATTACCTACATGAGGGATAATAATGTCCTTCCTCAGTGTCTCCATGGTGTTGCAACTAATGTTATTCCGCTAATAGTTGTATAGTTCCCACGTTAAATCGAATCACTACCATTGTGGAAATGAATACTGGAGGACATTTTACAGTCATCTGTGCTGAGTACAGACCTTAGACTATGACTGAAATAATACCCAATGGTGTTGACCACTATTGTTGGAGCCCCTGTAGCACATGGACAGACATGTTGTCTGGTGGCACCGATACTGTGTTTTAATTATTATGACAGACATTTATGACATACTCTATAGGAAAAGCATTGTGGTAGACCTCCGTATAGTCACCGATTCCATCTCAGTGGTGGTGTATTAATCCTGTGTAATGCTTTGCAGAACTGTTTTAGTTTAATTTTACATAGGTGGGTGTCTTACATTTTTAGTGTGTATGGACTAAGATTAAAAGGTTACGAGAGCACCTGAGGCATTTGCAGAACTAGCTTGGGTAGTCCACATCAAGGAAGCTTGCTATATCAATGGTGTTAAATTGTCTGCCCCTAACATAGTGTGGATTAACAGGAGGAGGAGAAGTCACACTTGGGAATGGCTACTGGTTGAGACTTTGGTTTGACCTCAGCGACTAATGTTAGTTCTCCACCTGACATTAACACAAGGGACATGAAAAACATCTTTAGGCCCACAACAAAAGGCCAATGGAAAAATTTAACTACACAAAGTTATGCATCTCTAACCACCACCAGTAGGCATCCATACACAGCAGTGCATAATGGTGTACTACACTCAAGTTGCTCAGTTGTGTTGATTACATTAAGCATGAAGTAACCCTCTTAACTCAACATATCCAATACATATAGATAAATATATGCATAGGTATGTGTATATTTTTATCAACAAATTTATATATATATATATATATATATATATATATATATATATATATATATATATATATATATATATATATATATAGATATTTATATATATATATATAGATAGATATTTATATATATATATATATATATATATATATATATATATATATATATACACACACACAAACTATATATATATATATATATATATATATATATATATATATATATATATATATATATATATATATATATATATAGGGAGAGAGATGGATCTTTGACATATGATCGAAAGATCATATGTCCCAATCAAAAAATACCAAACACACTTTAAAGAAAGCGCTTTAACCAAAAAAGTGCTTTTGTTAAACTACATAAAAAAATGTAAAAATAATTGCATCTACTACTTTGCAGGGTGACAAGCCCCCCTGCATGCGCCACATCCACCAACACCATAATTCTCACTCTGAAGTGGCAATACAGTGTAGAAAAGTAATTTTCACTGAGCTGCATACACGACCTTCACAACAACCATACTTACCCAGAAGTGCTGCTTCGGTGAACATCACTTTTCCATAAGTATGCCCGACGATTTAACTTTAGATGAAAGTTGAAGTCGAGGATCAGCACTGGATGCATATAGATATGTACTACAAAATGGGATCCATATAGATATATACTACAAAACATGGCCTGCTCCTCTATACTGCCATAACTCATTTGTTTCTACTGTGATACATAGCTCTACATAAGTACACACACATCTATTGTGTTATTTTCTAACTGCTATACTTAATCTCGTACAATCAAGTTTATAACTTCATAAGTCTTAAATAATGGTTTTATATTATCTTTTCAAAGATCCACCTGTGAATATGTACAGCTTGACACATACAGAGTGAAGCAGAAGAACAACGAACGTCCAGAAGTGTGAAAATTTTAAGATCGAAATGCCATAGTTGTCCACAACATGTTACGGGATGTCCATTGTCAGTAGGAGATTCACTAATCATGTATAGCTCCCTAACGTAAGTGCAGTACTTACTGAACTTAGGTTAGGTGCATGTTAAGGTAAGTGCATATTTAGTGATATGTATAACATAAATGTTAGGGTTAGAAGTAGGGTTAAGTGTAGTGCATAAATAGTAATGTAGTTGACTATCATACTGTATATGTTAATTTTGCTTTTAGTAACTTGACTGTTGTTTTATAGTTACATATATTTGTGTGTAATGTAGGTGTTATTAGGATATGGGATATATAGGCAAGTGTAGGTATGGGTGTAGTGTTTTTTTTTTTTTTTTTTTGGACAAGCAGTACGTAGTGGGAGATGTAGTTTGCCAACTATGTGAATTCTAATGGTTGAACTTTGTGTTTTTTACACTCGCTGTAGTTGTGTTTTTGTTTGTATGTCGGTGTTTTGGTATTCATGTAGGTGTATTTTCGATAGGATAATATCGATCCTTAATTACTCATGCTTTGCTAATGGCATATACAACTAATTTTACTAAGTAGTTATGCTCTTAGGATGTAATCCACTTTATCATACATAGTGTCAGCTAATTTCAGTTTGACAAATCATCAGATGTACTTAGATTTCGTGTTTCTATATTTTGACTATTTTATTTGGAGTACGCTTAATTTTGTATTTTATGTCCCATTTGTTGACTGTGACCATTGTATTGGTTTTAATGTACATTTCTCTATCAACAGCTGTAAATATAAATCAGTGATTATTTATTTATTTATTATTTTGCAATTTCCATGGTTGACTGGGCTAGTCCAGCTGGATATACGTCCATTTTCAGTAGAGGCCTTGGAGAAAAGCTCCAAAACAATGTACTACAAAAGTGACAGTGATAAAAAGCATTTACATAAGGGAAAATTGATTAAACATGTAAAGCCCTTTACATAGCTTCTTGCTACAAGATAAGTATCTAGACTTAAAAATACAAAAACACAAAAAATAAATAAAAGAAGGAATTACATGTAGGCCTATTTAAACAATCAAGCATAGAGAGAGAAAAAAAAATTATACATAAGTATCTGCTGAACATTATGTATACAAAAATGCACACATTAGAGAGCATAACCAAAACATTCACAGGAATGGCTAGCAGTTATTATCTCTTAGTACCTCAGACCACAATAATAGTTGCAATTGTTGTAGAAAACTATCCTGTTTAGTAAATACCTTTGGGAAAAAGGCAGCAAAATGAGTCTTATAGTCATTTTTAGCTGGTAAGGCAAGAGGAGAAAGTGTCTGTCAGGATTAGTATGTGGACATAGCCACTGTGATTTTCGGGAAGTTCTCAGTTGCATCTTGAAATGTGGTCTAAATGTTAGGATGCTAGTTCACTTGGAAGACGTTTTGAAGTGTTTCCAACAGAGTTATTAAAAAAAAGTCACCAGATTTGTTGTTGTATTTAAGGATGGATACTCCTAACTTATTAGCTTTGCGTAGTGTAGTTAGATTTTTATAAGGGGTGATAATGCTACAGAGTATGTGAGTGTTGGTGGGTTGATACAAAATCTTGTAGGAGGTGATAGTCAGTTGCTGAAGAAGAAATGACTTTTGCCATTCCAGCCATTCTATCTGTTTAAGAATTTGGCAATGGTGGTTTCTGAATGATGAGCCAGTGGCTAATCGAGCAATGTTATTATAGGTGGTTTGCCAGTTTTTTACATTGGTTTTGGATAGTATAGTATAATTAGGGGAGGCATAGAGCAGGATAGAGATTAGGTGTGTTTGGGCAATTGTAGATTCCGGCTAAAGGTGTAAGAAAGGTTTAATCCTCTAAAGGGAACCTAGTTTTCTATTTACTGATTTAATGGTTAAGTTTAAATGAGTCAAAGGTAACATTATGATAAATTGTTACATCTAAAAGTTTGGTGCTTGTGTTAGGTGCCATTACAATGCCATTATTCGATGTAACTATGAAAGTGATAGGGGAGGACTTGTGTGTCTTAGTGAATATCAAAAGTTTATATTAATTTTGTGTTAAGGAGGAGACAGCATTGATGGAACCAGTTTTCAAGTAAGGTACATACTTTTTTGGTTACTGGATTCGAGTTCAGCAGAAGAGGCACCAACATTGATTAATGTTGAGTCGTCAGCATGTTGTATGCAGGTTGTTTGAGAAAGGGTACTTTTCAGATCTTTAATGAAACTAGAGCAAAGGTGAGGTTACATAATAGAATACAGAGCCTTGAGGGACTCCCATGGTGATAGGGGGATAGGGAGTTGAGTGAATAAGTTATTGTCCCAGAGGACTGCTTGTTGTCTATTTTCAAGCTAGGACTTCAACCATTGCACTGCCTGAGTGCCTAATACAAGTCATGTAAGTATATTGAACATTAATTGATGATTATCCATGTCAAAGGCTTTAGAGAGGTCAATGAAGAGAGCAGAGGAAAGCAAGTTGTTATTACGATTTTTATTAATA
>NC_056747.1:70378827-70398101 GCF_019279795.1 Protopterus annectens | reverse complement strand
GTATCATATCTGAAATGTATAGACATTCAAAAATGCTTAGAATTTCAAGTCTAGGAAGAGGATGTTATTTTCAAACTGCATGAATATAAATGTAGATTGAGTTACATACATGCATGCATGCATACATACATACATAGAAAAGTAGCTATTTGTCAAAATATAGGGTGATAGATGGCATGAGATTTTTGGTTGCAGCAGTTACTTTTTACTGCCTTAGTAAAAATACCCCTGTAATTACCTACTTATAATATACTAGGAATGGTACTGAAAAGTATATGGTGAAATGTATAGACTGCATTTGTTTCAGCTTTCAAATGCTAATCAGTGTAAATTAACTGTACTTCAGCCAAACATTCAGGAAAGATGTGACAGTTGAAAACATTTTACCACAATGAATGATAGAAAAAAAGTGAGAAAAGAAAACCAGTAGGATGAAATCACTATTAGACAAATAGTTATGGTGTGATTTCTGAAGGACAACATACAGCATCAGCTAATGAGAAAATACTTTTAGAGCAGAGATTAGATTCAGTTTGAAAGATGCATGACATTTTTAGAGAAAAGATGCAAAATATTTTATTATTTTAGAATATTTGGACATTTGTTAGTCAACATGTTTCTTTACAAGACACAACTGTCCAAAACAATGCTGTGTTGTAAAATGAGGGAAATATGTATGACTATAAAAGTGCACCTACATCATCACACACACACACACACACACACACACACACACACACACACACACACACACACACACACACACACACACACACACACACACACACACACACACACTGTATGAAAAATAATTGATAGTGGAGGGAAAAACATTTGTAGCAACAAGCATGAAAACTACTATTGCCTAGGCTTGAATACTTATTTGCAAAAGCAAGTACATAGTAAAGTAGCAATCACTTCATTGCTAAAGAGGCTCCAGGTCTATGTGTGACAAGAAGATAGAATCTCTAGCTGAGTAAAATCCAGTCATTCAGCTAATCTAATTGCTCATGAGCGGGGGAAGGAAAATACAAAAGGACAAACTGCAGCTGCAAGTTCTAAGCATTTGCTCTAAACCCCCTACTGACAGTTTGTGTAATCTGACCTGCAGTATGCTAAAAAGGCTATTTGAAAACCTTGCCTCTAGCTGAACATGTGACTTACAGAGTACTAAAATGTAAACAAACTCCTCTAGCAAAAAATCTGAGCCAGTGCCCCTTTAATGATACACTTCTCCTACAAGAGCAAAAGCCACTAAACATATGAGCTGGGTTAAGCTTACATAAACTGGTATCTCAAAATGGTCTGAAACATAAACGCAAAAAGAAAAGTACATTAAAGTATTTTGACTGATATACTGATATTTTGTAGTGACCATGTAAAAATGTTATGTTCTTGCAATGCACTCACCAGCGCACATACTGTCTATACAAATGCCATGTATATACCTTTTGTCAAAGTCTTCTAGACAAACTCTAAATGATCTCAGCCTTCGGCACTGACAAGGCAGCACACACTCCTCCCCCACTCCCACATACAGCAACTCCATGCAGGTCACCCAAGAGTCACCAGGAAAGCAAGCCTAAACATATAAGGCCCACTAACTCTGTTTCCATACAGGGATGTGACTTAGTTATATGTTACAGCTTTATAGGAGTTGCAAGTCAACTGAGTTGCAAGGACATTTCAGCTTTGCCAGTACCCACCCTTAAGCCAAGGAGGGCCAGGCCAGTCATATTGGGGGTGAATTTATGAATACCCAACCAATTATACTTTTTAAAGGCAGACAGTGTGTCACACTGTTTAACTTGGAGAGTTAATTTGTTCCAGAGAAGTGGGTAAGCACTGTGTTATAAATCTATCCTGCCGCCATTTTTTACTTATTGGTTGGAGTAGATTTAGATCTATGGCCTTAGTATTAGCTGGGCTATTTCATTTATGGATGTATAAGAGTTTTGGACTTCTGGATCCATTTTAGCCAGCAACACCTCCGTTCTGCACTTCAATCATACATAGTAACATTGCCCCTAACTCTAACCTGAATCTTAAATTTAAAAACGATGTTCCCATAACACTGCCACTACATAAAAGACACACACACACACACACACACACACACACACACACACACACACACACACACACACACACACACACACACACACACTCAGTAAATCTATCCCCTCATCTAACCCTAAACACTCACAGTCACACACATTCTTACTTATCTTCTTAACCTAATCTATTCCCTAACCTTAAACGCTCACAATCATACAAATTTAATCCATCCCCTTACCTAACCCACACACATTAGCAAACATGCACACATACACACAAACTATACATCCCTCTTACTTGTTTCAGTTAGGCATACACCCGACAAAACGCCTGTTTGATAAACTGGATGTTTGACCTAAAAACACTGTACTTCTGCCTGTCAACCAAAGCAATCATCTTCAAATCAGAGCCCCTATAAAGCAATGAAGTACATGATGATGCAATAACTTTGGTCCAACTGGCTACATGGTTATACACAATAGGTAAGAATAGTTGGATTCCTATCTTCACTGCAACCAATCACAAGTGGAGTCCCACAAGATTCTGTTCTGAGACCAGGCCCTTTTCCACATCTTTTTCTTGGAAGTCAACACTGACAAAATATGCAGAAGACTGCAAAACTGGGAGCATTGTTCTCAATCTCTAATATTGTTTTGAACATCACAAAAAAAAAATCTGCACACCCCCACATCCCCTGCACCAATGACTGGTATGTTAGTCATGGTCTCAAACTAAATGCAAAGAAATGCATCATCATTTCTTTTAGCACAGTGTCCTTTCACACTGTCAAATCAATAACAATACCTTAAATACCCATTAAGTGGTAAGGGACCTGGGATCACAGGTTGACAGCAACCTTAACTTCGACCACCACATGTCTACCGTTGTTAAGGAAAGCTTTACACATAGCTCACTTGATTAGTAAAGGCATCGCCTCGAGAGCAAAAGAAGTTATAACCCCTATACTTAGCACCTTTCCAACCCATAGTTGAGTATAAAGCCCGATTCGGTATGTACCGTACTAATCACCTACAGCAATTAGAGAAACCTCAGAGGTTTCTAACAAAGAAGATCAAGGGCCTCCAGCATGTGCCTTACACAGACCGACTAAAATCCCTGTCACTATACTCCGTATCATATAGACTTCGTAGGGGAGACTTATGCCTGGCCTACAGAGCAAACCTAATGAACTTACTGCATATCCATAAATCAAATGCGTCTAGGGCTACCCATTCCAGGGAATTAAATATGGCCTGCAACTTAAATAGGACATGCTGAAGGGACAGATTTATTTCCCAGCTACTATCTTAGGAACAGGCAACCAATTCATGTGAAACAGAGCACCTCTATGACATTGTTCAAGAAGAATCTGGATGATTGACTGGGGTGCCGTAAATTCTTACTGGGGATAGCGGCCACAACCTTCCTGGACATGGGCAGTCATCACTAAAAGCAATCTTGGGTACTGACTAGTACTTCTACGGTATTACATTGGATTGAAATGGTTAGGCTTAAAATGACCTCCAGGTTGATAGCCTAGTAATCTCCTATGACCCTGTGAACTCCAAGATCACACTAAAATGAAGAAAAGGTTAAATTTCCGGATCCTCGCTGTACTGCGATCTCCATTCTAAAGCTTTGAGTTTTTGAAAACTCGATCATATACTCTCAACCATATGGAGTTCAGGTTTACAAAGACTCTGTCAACTGATAGGGATCCATATTTATCTATATGTATATATGTATATATCTATATATGTGTAAATATATATATATATATATATATATATATATATATATATATATATACACACACACACACACACACAATGCAATGAAAAAGTATTTGCCCCCTTCCTGATTTCTTTTTTTTTTTTTTGCATATTTGTACACTTAAATGTTTCAGATCTTCAAACAAATATAAATTTTAGACAAAGATAACCCAAGTAAACACAAAATGCAGTTTTTAAGTGATGATTTTATTTATGAAGGAAAAAAACTATCCAAAGCTACATGGACCTATGTGAAAAAGTAATTGCCCCCTAAACCTAATAACTGGTTGTGCCACCCTTAGCAGCAACAACTGCAATCAAGTGTTTGCGATAACTGGCAGTGAGTCTTTCATATCGCTGTTGAGGAATTTTGACTCGCTGTTCTTTGCAGAATTGTTGTAATTCAGCCATATTGGAGGGTTTCCGAGCATGAACCTTCTTTTTAAGGTCATGCCACAGCATCTCAATTGGATTCAAGTCTGGACTTTGACTAGGCCACTCCAAAATCATCATTTTGTTTTTTTAAGCCATTCAGATGTGGACTTGCTGGTGTGTTTTGGATTATTGTCCTGCTGCAGAACCCATGTGCGCTTCAGGTTGAAGTCACGAACTGATGGCCGGACATTCTCCTTGAGGATTTTTTTGGTAGAGAGCAGAATTCATGGTTCCATCAATCACAGCAAGTCATACAGGTCCAGAAGCAGCAAAGCAGCCCCTGACTATCACACTACCACCACCATGCTTGAATGTTGACATGATGTTCTTTTTCTGAAATCCTGTGGTACTTTTACACCAGATGTATGCACATCTCGCAAAAAGTTCAACTTTTGTTTCGTCAGTCCACAGAATATTTTCCCAAAAGTCTTGGGGATCATCAAGATGTTTTTTGGCCAAAGTGTGATGAGCCTTTATGTTCTTTTTGGTCAGCAGTGGTTTTTGACTTGGAACTCTGCCATACATGCCATTTTTGCCCAGTCTTATTCTTATGGTTGAGTCATGAACACTGACCTTAACTGAGGCAAGTGAGGACTGAAATTCTCTAGATGTTGTTCTGGGTTCTTTTGTGACCTCTTGGATGAGTCGTTGCTGCGCTCTTGGGGTAATTTTGTAGGCCGACCACTCCTACGAAGGTTCACCACTGTTCCATGTTTTCTCCATTTGTGGATAATGGCTCTCACCATGGTTTGCTGGAGTCCCAAAGCTTTAGGAATGCCTTTGTAACCTTTTCCAGACTGATAGATGTCAATTACTTTGTTTCTCATCTGTTCCAGACTTTCTTTAGATCGCGGCATGGTGTCTTCCTTTTTGGGATCTTTTGGCCTATTTCACTTTGTCTGACAGGTTCTGTTTAAGTGATCTCTTGATTCAATTGGTCTGGCAGTAATCAGGCCTGGGTGTGGCTAGTGAAACTGAACTCAGCTTTCCCAAAAATGTGATTAACCACAGTTACTTCATGATTTAACAAGGGGGGCAATTACTTTTTCACAAACTACCATGTAGGTTTGGATAGTTTTTTTCCTTCATAAATAAAACCATCACTTAAAAACTGCATTTTGTGTTTACTTGGGTTATCTTTGTCTAATGTTTAAATTTGTTTGATGATCTGAAACATTTAAGTGTGACAAACATGCAAAGAAATAAGAAATCAGGAAGGGAAAAATACTTTTTCATTGCACTGTGTGTGTATATATATATATATATATATATATATATATATATATATATATATATATATATACATACATAGATACACACACACACACACACACACACACACACACACACACACACATATATATATGTGTGTGTGTATGTGTGTGTGTGTGTGTGTGTATAAATATATATACACACATACATATATACATACACACTATATATGTACATAAATATATATATATATATATATATATATATATATATATATATATATATATATACATATATATATATATATATATACATACTTAGAAGAGTAAAATGTTGCACTAAGAGGAAAATATGACCGATGTGAAAACACGGTCAACTCTCCACTCCTATGGGAGTAGTCTTAGTACAGGCAGGGTGTGAGGGGTTGTTAGTATGTGTATATGAGTGGATATGTGTCTGTGTGTCTATAGAGATATGAATGTGCATGTATGTATGAGAGATTGTGAATATGAGTGTATAATAAGGTATTTCCATGACTGTGATAGGACCTTTCTGATTGATGAACATATAAGAGTATGTCTGTGCGCATGCATGCATGTGTGTGGGTGTCTGAATGTGTTTGTGTATGTAATGTGGTGCCTTTGTTAACATTAATGCATAGGCTAACCAAGAAATGTTGTGAACACACCACCAATAAATAAAGCAACTGGAACAGGAACCCTCTTCACAAATAAAATCAATGGATTTATTAGGCTTAAAGTGCGTTTAATTTCAGTACACTTTTCGTCAAGGACGTATACCTGACTTCATCAGAAGCTTGTAAACAGTGAACCATGGGCGTTACATCAATTATATACTAATTCATTAATTGGCTACATACTTTGACCTATTGTTAGTTAATTATCAAAATAACATAATCAATTCAAGGTTGCATTTCTTTATGACAGTTCTCATCAAACACAAAGCAAAAACAACAATCACATTCCTATACGAACAAACATATTTATAACCAGTATGTCGTAAGAATATTGTTTTATAAAAAAATGCACAGATGGTCCTATTATTATCCGTTCACCAAATGATAATTACCAGCCCTTTAGATATTCACCCCTTAAAATATCTGTACTAGTTCTTGTTTGTAGTACTAGTACTAAACCTAAATTGTATATAAGTTTTCGTATTTTTACTATAAACTTTTATTAGTAAATAGTACTTTGTTAAAACCATGTTTATACCTAATGTTAAAACTTAATAAAGAAATAAAGATAAAATAGAGGTTAATATTAGAATGTAAATAAAAATATATGGGTATGGGTACAAGTATATAAAAATATTGATATAGCCATTGTTATTACCCCATAACCATTAAGTAAGTGCACCCTTAACTCATTAACCACTGGGGCAGTTCCCTTTTATAATCCACCTAGAATAGGTGGACATAAAGTCCCTATCGGTACTTAGCCAGCTTAAGTCGTGAATGGAAATTCGTATTAAGTTAACACTAGATGGACAAATAGAATCACCTTGTTCACCACTAAAAGCAATGGTCCAAGTAACCATGTGCCAGTGTGTAGGTGTAATTGAACAAGAGGGAGAGAAGGTTGAATGATGTGGGGATAGTGAATCATGAAGTGCTTTTGATTAGTAAGGAGAAAGTAAGGACAGCTATGAAGAGGATGAAGAATGGAAAGGCTGTTGGTCCAGATGACATACCTGTGGAGGTGTTTAGGTGAAATGGCAGTGGAGTTTTTAACTAGATTGTTTAATGAAATTTTGGAAAGTGAGAGGATGCCTGAGAAATGGAGAAAAGGTGTTTTGGTACCTATTTTTAAGAATAAGGGTGATGTGCAGAGCTGTAGTAACTACAGAGGGATTAAATTGATCAGTCGCAGCATGAAGTTATAAGAAAGAGTAGTGGAAGCTAGGTTAAGAAGGGACGTGATGATTAGTGATCAGCAGTATAGTTTCATGCCGGGAAAGAGCACTACAGATGCGATGTTTGCTCTGAAAGTGTTGATGGAGAAGTACAGAGAAAGTTAGAAGGAGTTGCATTGTGTTTTTCAAGACTTAGAGGAAGCATGTGACAAGGTGCCTAGAGAGGAGTTGTGGTATTGTATGAGGAAGTCGGGAGTGTCAGAGAAGTGTGTAAATGTGGTACAGGATATGTACGAGGGTAGTGTGACAGCGGTGAGGTCTGCGGTGGGAGTGACGGATGCTTTTAAGGTGGAGGTGGGATTACATCAAGGATCAGCTCTGAGCCCTTTCTTATTTGTAATCGTGATGGACACATTGACAGACAAGATCAGACTTGGACTATGATGTTTGCAGATGATATTGTGATCTATAGTGAGAGTAGGGAACAGGTGGAGGAGACCCTGGAGAGATGGAGATATGCTCTATAGAGAAGAGGAATGAAGGTCAGCAGGACTAAGACAGAATATATGTGTGTGAATGAGAGGGAGGATAGAAGAATGATGAGGATGCAAGGAGTAGAGGTGGCTAAGGTGGATGAGTTTAAATACTTGGGATCAATAGTTCAGAGTAATGGTGAGTGTGGTAGTGAGGTGAAGAAGAGAGTACAGGCAGGATGGAGTGGGTGGAGAAGAGTGTCAGGAGTGATTTGTGACATACGAGTACCAGTAAGAGTGAAAGGGAAGGTCTGCAAGAGGGTAGTGAGACCAGCTATGTTATATGGGTTGGAGACAGTGGCATTGACAAAAAGGCAGGAGTTAGAGCTGGATGTGGCAGAGTTAAAGATGTTAAGATTTGCTCTGGGTGTGACGAGGGTGGACAGGATTAGGCATAAGTATATTAGAGGGTCAGCCCAGGTTGGAAGGTTTGGAGACAAAGTCAGAGAGGCAATATTACGTTGGTTTGGACATGTGCTGAGGAGGGATGCTGAGTATATTGGGAAAAAGATGCTAAGGATGAAGCTACCAGGTAACAGGAAAAGAGGAAGGCCTAAGATAAGGTTTATGGATGTGGTGAGAGAGGACATGCAGGTTGCCGGTGTGACAGAGCAAGATGCAGAGGACAGGAAGAAATGGAAACAGATGATCCGCTGTGGCAGCCTCTAACCGGAACAGACGAAAGAAGATGAGTGTGTGGTGGAAGCATCTCCCATGCAAGGGGGGGGGGGTGCAGGGGGTGTGCCACCATGCAAAAAAATGTTTGTTTTTTTTAATTAGTTCCAGTGTTTTGTTGTTTCGAACATTTTGGTTCAATTATGAGAGGTTGAGTGTTGTGACACTTCACGGACGTCATAAATCCAAATACACATGCATGTATTTATATAAATGTACAAATGCTTACTTAATCTATATAAAAAAGCCATATAAAATGACTTGCTTTCAAATAACTAGAAAGCCTAAAACAAATCACACATCAGAAAGAAATACCCAATCTAACAGTCAACCAACAGAACTACAAAAAATAAGCAAAAGTGTGAGAAAATCTCAATACAAATACAAAAATACTCCTTAGATGAAATACAGTAAAAGTAGAAATCTTTAAAAAGGAAAAAAGATTCCAGTGTTATACTACTAAAAGTATACATCATTATAACAAAAAGTACACTCAATACATAATCCTTATTCATCTTCTCCTCCATCTGTTATACTCAGTACATGAAATTACACCATTCATTCATTACAATCTAAGTATGAATCTTCCAAACATAAATTAACATACCTGTAATGTCCATCTGTGTGATATAGTCAAGTCTGTCTTCTACAAAGATGATTATTTCTCCAAATGACTTCTACAAAACATGTTTACTACCAAAGCAGTATAACATAGCTATTACCTCTAACACTTATCACAACAGGACCCAAACTCATAAATCCCTCATTTACAAATCCTACCGTGTACAGTTTTAATCCCACTTTTATCAGCCACAAAAGAGTTTAATTCTAAAACAGTAACAGTAATAATAATTATTGTAAAAATATTCTCAAACCTCACTTTGGTCTTTACACTGAGTGAGGTGTGAGTTCTCAAATCATCTGAAGTCTGTAGACAGTAGAAGAAACGCACTGCCTCCAAAAAGTAACATTCCCAACTACATTCCAGCATATCAAAAAAAAAAAGTTTCCTTGCAATATGCACCCAGGGTATGTCTAAAATCACTACTTTGTGATGAATGCAGTAGCCTGCTAAAAGTGAATACATAAGTACACTTTACCAGGCTATTATTTAAGCTTCTGATTAGGTGAAGTAAAAATTAGGGTCAAACCAGAAAACAGTGTTGTTAGTGCCTCGTCACTGTGGGTACAGCCATTTTGCCTCTTTTGGCAACTGTTGTTTAACTTATTGTGTCCAGAATCAGAAATTCTTAAACAGCCAAGGGTGATGGCAGCAAACTTAAAATAATTCACATGCATTTTGATTGTCAAGTTCCTCTTACCAGATGCTGTGCCAGTGGCAAATACACTGCCCAGGACTCTTGTCATAGGGGATTCCACTGTATGACACACATATGCCTCACTCATCAGACTGAGCCAGGAGAAGTTAACAGTTAATTGCTTGTCTGGAACCAGGATTCCTCTGAATATTTGCCTCAGGCAGGTATGTGACTTGTCTTGAACAGCATTCTACCTTTACCAAGAATGGGCCACAGTACGAACAAAAGATAATTTACTACAATAGTTGGCTTAAATTTTAGTGTCTTTCCAGGGAAATTCAATATTTGTCAGCATGGGAAGACATGGTTAAACCACACTGCTTCCCTCAAGATTCTGAATATTGGCTGAAACTTTATCCACCACTTTAGAGCCATTTTTAGGCAATGCCAAATTGATAAACCTACCAACATAGCAAATAAAGCCCAAAGAAACCTAATGGTGTTACTGGTTAATGCTTGGAGTCTTACGAAGAAACTAAACAACCTACAAGTGCTCCTCACTCTGTAGAATATAGATCCTTCTGCCATTTCTGAGACGTGGTTTAGATCCACAGAAAGTACTCTGACAGTGCAAAGCTTCAGTGCCTTCCACACATTTAGACCAACAAGTACACAGACAGGGACTAAAGGTGGAACAGTCTTGCTCTGCATTAGCAACAAGTACACCTCTAGGTTGTTTAAACAGAACTATGCCCTTGAGCTTATCAAAGTGCAAATCACCACAGTCAAAATTCTGTGCCATATCCTAGCAAGATACAGGTCACTGTCTATATTCCAAGATTATCATAGATCATACCTAAACCTAGTGGACACACTCACCATTAAACAAAATACCCTGTTCATATGGGAGCCTTTAACTATCCTTCTATAGACTGGGAAACATACACTGCCTCAGACTAATAGGCACAACAATTTCTGGACTTTATTAAGACAGATAACTTTGACCAGATAATATGCACACCCACCAGATGTTCAAATATACTGTACCTGGTACTTATCAATAAGGAAGAGTGCTACATACCCCCCACAAAGCTATTTCCTTTAGAATAAAAATCAACTTGGTAATCCCAGCAAAACCTGTAACAGTTAGGGACTATTCCAAAGCAAATTGCATCCTATTAAGTGATAGCTGGTCAAAATTCTACATTTCCCCTAACCCCAAGTTCATAGCAATCTATGCAGAATTGTTCATAGAGATCATATACAACCTTGTAATTGTCTGTGTAGATGCTGCTATTCCTACTAAGCCCAAAACAAACTGACAACAAACCACACTGGTGGAATCCTAACCATATATAACAAAAGGGAAAAAATCATGGTTAAAATCAGGAAGTACAACTCCCGTAATGATAAAAGCTCTCTAATTAAACTAAACAGGAAACTAAGAGGATTAATTAAGTCCAACAAGGCCAATTATGAGGACAAGATAGCATCACAGGCTAAAGGCAGCTACAAGGTCTTCCACTGGCCACCAGTAGGGTAATTCAGGGCTCTATGCTGTGACTACTCTCATTTGGCATCTACTTCTCAGTGGAAAAGGCTAATGTCAAAGGCCTCTGTAACCTTCAAGGCAGCACACAGCAGCATGCCAAATTGGTGGGCAGTGGTGCCACCTTCATTGAGCAGAGTGACGTAGTAAACTTGAAGGCTGACTAATTCAGCTCATATTTCACCCCCCACTCTCCCATAAAATACTTACTACCTTAACCCTATAACTATTAGCAGGGAGCAAGTCTTGGCAACACCCACTAAAGCCATAAACACAGTATCAAAGGGCCTCGACAGTATGCCAGGTTGCCTCTTAAATAGCTTGAAACATGACCTATCAGGAACACTTAAGCCACTTTTCAACTATAACTTCAAAATAGGCTTTGTACCATGAGAATTGAGAACTGAAATAGTTATCTCACTTCATAAAAGACAAAGGCAACCTACGGATCCCTGTCAAGTAATCGGATGGACACACTGTTGAACAGGATATGGTTGAACCCATATCACTGACAGTTCAGATCATCAAACCTTTCTAACTGAAATTGCGTTATAGTAGGGATCAGGAAATTTGCCCTTTTTTCCACTTTAGTGGAATCTTGGAGTTGGTATATATAATTAACAGGGGTTGTGAGGGCTGCAGGGGACTTGCCCCTTGCAAAAGTAGTTTTTGTGGTGTGTGTGTAGATGCTGTCTTTGTGTTCAGTTTTGTTCAGCGGACTGAACTGTCGATCATATGGGTTTGACAGATTCCTGTTCAACAATGTGTCCTTTCGATTATGTGATAGGGACTCACAACCTATAGACACTGACTGGACTCAACCCAGTCTGGGATTGTTAAGTGAAGGTCATTCCTACCAAACTGGGGAGGCTTCTTTGAGAAGGTCACTAAGGCAGTGGATGAGGGGAAAATTGTGCATAATATCTAACTGGGCCTGGCTAAGGCATTTGATACAATACCCCACTAATGTGTAGTTGACAGACTCATCAAATTGAGCCTAAACCCCTACATAATTTGCTGGATTGCCAGCCAGGTCACAAACAGGACACAGGAAGTCAGAACTGGTGAGACCACCTCCACCAAGAGACTGGCCACCAGTAAGGTAATTCAGGGCTCTGTGCTGTGACTACTCTCATTTGGCATCTACTTCTCAGTGGAAAAGGCTAATATCAAAGGCCACTGGCTGTCCAAGTTAGAAGATGAAAACAATTTGGGAACTATCATTGATTCTTCCCATGACACATTCATCTTACTAGAGGATCTAACACAGTCAAATGACTGGTGCCAAAGTCAGAAATTATAACTCAATGCCAAAAAATGCATTATAGTGCC
Organism: Protopterus annectens; assembly: GCF_019279795.1. NCBI lineage: Eukaryota > Metazoa > Chordata > Ceratodontiformes > Protopteridae > Protopterus > Protopterus annectens. The sequence goes on along the minus strand of NC_056747.1, from coordinate 70,385,401 downwards.
TTTTGGAAAAAACAGCCATCCAGGCTAATTACGCCATTGATAAGATACCCCTAAGAGTTGGTCCAGTAATCAGGGATCTTGGAATATACATAGATAGTAATATGGCCTTCAATCAACATGTGGCCAAGGTAGTAAGAAAATCATTCTATGTCGCCAAACTTATATTTAAGGGCATAGAATTCAGGTCCAAGGAAGTCATAGTGGTACTTTATTCAGCCCTTATCAGACCCATCATTGAGTATAATCCCCCCCCCCGACATGTCTCTGACCAGTCATATGTAACAATTGTAATACCCACAAAGGTCCCTTACCAGGAGTACCCAGGGTATAAACACAACATGTACTGATCCCCTTAAATCATGATCTCTAAACTCTGTCACCTACAGGTTACTGAGAGGTAATCTATGCCTGGTGTAAAAGGCATCGTTGGATCCAGGTCTGATGGATCTTTTGTACATCTCCAAAACAAACAGCATCAGAACTACTAGATCTAAGGATTGGCATTTTGCTTGTGACATAAATAGGACATGTTGGTGAGATAGGTATGTGTCTTAAAGGATTCCCATACTGCGGAAGAGGCTCCCCATCTATGTGAAGCAGAGTCCATCCCTAACCCTATTTATGCGTAATCTTGACCAATGGATGGGAAATTAGAAATTCACCCTGGCTCTGGCTCACATGTTTCTCATAGACGGAGGCAGATAGTAACTATGCCCAAACTAACATAACCCCCCACATAACTTTTAGAAACTTCCTAGCTAACATATCTCCTCCTAATAGACACCCATGATACATAGGGTTTATATAATTGAATCGAACACTTATTGAGTGAATAGATATTTGTTGAACTGACTTAAGCTACAGCTCAATTAAGCAAATGACTGCTTAAGCGGAAACTTTCCTGGGAAAAGAAAGACAGTTGCCATCCACCCATCATAGCAAACAAACCAAAATTTAAAACTGTGCAAAGAGGGGAGCTCTGCCCCCCCCCCCCACCCTTCTAACTAAATATACCAACTCCGAGATCGCACTACAGTGGGGATTCCTGAAGATATCCAACTACATCCTTTCCCTGGGAAAAAATTCACTTAATTGTTTGCTTCATTCAACGATTCACTCAATTAAGCATTCAATTAACTGATATAGACCCGATACATAGGGACACATTTGGGATGGCTTGTAAGACTAGACTTATAAATGCCTGGGTGTGTGAAAATATTAGGGAAAAAAAGCTGTCTCTACAATTTTAAGTGCCATGTTTATGAGCCTGTTACAGACATGCAAAAGATATGCAGAAATATTTCAGTGGTTAAAGTTGCCAAATGTAGAGTTGTATTCAATGTTCCCAGTTTTGTAGGTACTAGGCTATCGGCCCTGGGGCCTATACAAGCCCAGTCAAAAAGGTACCCTGGCTTTTACCACCCAAGAAAATTATTTTCCTGTGCCACTGTCGTAAAATACCAAATTAAATTCTCCACAGAGTACATTGCTTTTTGCATTACTTGACACCTGAAATCTTTGCGTTACTTGCCAATGTTCAGGCAAAAACTTGAAATTTAGATTTATCATATTCATGTTTACATGTGCAGGAAAATTAAATGCATTAGCTTGAGCACTTTGAAAATGTCTTTCTATAAATACAGACTGTAGAAATAGTGTGTTGTCTTTACTTACATGGTGCGCTATTAAGTCATATTTCTAACTCTCCTGTGTTCACGTCCCAGCTCTCTGAGGTAAAAACACAAGTTCTATTTAGCCAACAGTAGCACGGTGTATCCTTGCCAAGTATGAAACACTGTTTCTCAGGTCTACTCTTAAATCTTTTAGTCCTTAACCTCTCAAATGGCTTCAAGCCAGACATATAGAGAAGAGCATTTATAGTTCTCCTCCACAAGGTGTCTCCTAATCCTAGCAGCTACAGATTAATAATCTTTACTTGACTTGTTTGCAAAATAGTCAAATAACCACCACAAGTCTAGACTTGAGCTCAGGGACATGGGGAGGCATACGCACTGTACTGATTTCAGTACAACTTTTTTAGAAGAGGGTAGCTTTTTTGAAAAAAAAAAAAAAAACGTATGTATTTAAAGGGTGTTGGCTCCTTTAAGGAGGATACCTTAAAGGAAGTGAGCTCACATCATGTCCAGTCTCGCAAATGGATTATCGGAAGCAATTGGTGTGTGTTTACAATCTCTCTCGCAAGCAATTGAAGTAAGTGAGGAGGATACCTTAAAGGAAGTGAGCTCACATCATGTCCAGAGCGGGAATCTCTCTCGCAAATGGATTATCTCAATTGAAGTAAGTGTGTAAGTGTGTACAAATGGATTATCGGACAAATGGAGTGTGTGTTTACAATTTCTCTCGCAAATGAAGTAAGTGTGTGTTTACAATCTCTCTCACAAATAAAGTAAGTGTGTGTTTACAATCTCTCTCGCAAATGAAGTAAGTGTGTGTTTACAATCTCTCTCGCAAATGGAGTGAAGTAAGTGTGTGTTTACAATCTCTCTTGCAAATGGAGTGAAGTGTGTGTCCAGAGCGGGAATCTGTCTTGCAAATGGATTATTGCAATTGAAGTAAGTCTGTACAAATGGATTATTGGACAAATGGAGTGTGTGTTTACAATCTCTCTCGCAAATGAAGTAAGTGTGTGTTTGCAATCTCTCTCGCAAATGAAGTAAGTGTGTGTTTACAATCTCTCTCGCAAATGAAGTGTGTGTGTGTGTGTGTGTGTGTGTGTGTGTGTGTGTGTGTGTGTGTGTGTGTGTGTGTGTCAAAATGCCCCCACATAATACACCTGCTGGCTATAGGTGTTCAGGCTCAAACCCTGTACCTTTGCTTCAGGGTAAGAACAGCCTAAAGTCCCTAACCACCACCATTTCTGAACTTTGCTCAGATTTGCTTTTCTAATGGTTGTGAGCTATGGTGAGAACTGAAGTTGTATTTCCCCCATTATTGTTTTTAATGTTTGTCCAGGTTTTTTGTGCTAAGGTGTGAAGTGAGAACTGAATTTGTATTCCCTCATTATTGGCTTTGTTTGTCCAGGTTTTTTGTGCTGAGGTTGAGAGCTATCTAAATGATAGCCATTAAGTTTGCCTTCCTATTTTTCAAACTGCTGATTTAGCATAGTGGTATGTTGCACTGACTATAATGCATATGGTTCTGGGTTCAAGACCTGCATGGTGATAACACAGCATTTTATTCTAGCAACTTTTCAAAATTATACAAGCAATGTTTAAAATGTGTCCCTGTTTTTTGGGCTTTTGCCCCTCCCCCCAATAAATGCTGGCTTTTTCCAGATTTCTTGTGCTGCAAAGTTCAGAGATACAGCTAAGTGACAACATTTTACAAGGAGGTGAGAGCTGCAGGGGAACTTAAAGGGAGAGTGTCAAAGATGCACCTTCCAGAACACTTCCTTTTTTTTCCCCACCAGTGCATACTTTAAGTACTACAAAGTGCATCAGTGTCACTCTTTCTGCACCTTTCCCCTTATTTTTTTAACAATTTGGCTGTTTTTACTTCAGGAGCATCCCGCTCTCAGTCTGGCTTGGATAGTACCACCCACCGTGTGACGTCAGCATACAACCCCTTCCTACCTTCAGCTCTTTTAATTAAACCCTATCCTGACCTTTCCCATGATTATTTTCCTTCCCTTGGGAAAACAAACAGTCATGCTTTGGTTTCATCTTTTCTTGGTGCAAACTTGTATCTGCCGATCCCTTATGGTAGCTACTTGAATGCAATACAATATAGCAAGAAATGTTGGCGATCAGCAGTGTTCTTTACTATTGTGCATTTTAACTTAAAAAAACGATGTAATGTTCTGTGTGTAGTCTACACTATTGCAGCTCTGTGCTGCTGTGTGTTTTTCTTTTAAACTAAAACTGGAGAGCTGAAACTGAAGCTCTCTATGCAGGGAAGTGTATGCTGTAGCAAATGAACTGTCAGCATTGAGAGAGATGTTGCTTGTATACAATGAGAACTTTTGCCGATTGCTCAATGCTGCCGAAATCTGACAGTTCGGTTACTCTACATCATATAGCTAAGATCTAACAGTAGCATTTACGGGAAGAGGTGTGATTGCTGTTTTCCATTTATGTCACCATATGACTTACAGAAGTAACGGTTTATTATCCAGAGTCAGAATCCGTTTAGTAATAGTTAGCAGACATGTGTGCTGTGTGTAACATCTCCAGTGCAGTTTGTGTCTTTTAAACTGGGGCTGAAACAGATTAATCACCAGCAGATGAACCACAAGCTCCCCGACCTTACTGGGATGGAGAAACTGTGACCCAGATCTTGTTCCCTCTCCAACACTACAGAGGTTCAGTTTATGAACCTGATAAAAGCACAGAGCTTGGATATTATCTATAACTTCTCACACCAAAGTGTCACCAGGACCGAGGCAGGAGGTCTGCGAACTGCAATCCCACATCATCGGCTGTCGTGGCTGGCAGTGGCCAAAGTGAAAAATGCCGAACCACAAAGCTTTACAATAAATGTGGCTTCGCTGTTCTGCGCTTTTGGAAACTACTCCAAAAACACACAAAATGCTCTGCGGTTTGCTGTAAGTACATCTTGGTGAAAACCTGTTTATACACAAAGCTTCAAAGTTTAGGCTTAAGAGTAAGGTTGCCACCTTTTCAAATACCCAAAAGTGGGACATTTTTGGTACAAATGTTGCATTTTACAGGGCCAAACATACCCACGGCCAGTACCAAGCACAACATTTCACTTTTTTGCCTAAATAAAAGCTTATTTTTGAAGCATTTTAGGTTCTTATAGCGTTTCTTATAACATTTAGGTGTTTCAGAAACGGGCAATACACTTAAAATATACGTGGAGGACAAGCGTGCCGACAGTTTTCGAACGACTTTTCATTCAGGTTACAGCGCTTCCTTGCCCGTCTCTAGACAACTGTGCTGGTGGTGGTGCTGCGGTAGCGTTGTCGCCTCATAGCAAGATGTTGTCCCATTCGATTCTCAGCTAGAGCGTCTTCTGTGGGGTGGCATACGTGAATGGGGCGTGCCTTCGTTGAAGGTTGTGCATTAGGGCTGGTAACCCGGTACGTAAAAATCCACTACCAATCATTAGACGGACTTCCACTGTGGCGACCCCTAACAGGGAAAAGCCAAAAGACACAAACTATCTCTAGAAAAGGCTTCTGTATATGTCAAACTGAGCACCTCACTGGCCCTCTTCAAGACAAATCTTGATGAGTGGATGAGAAATAGAAGGTTCACCCCAGGGATCACTCCAGCGGCTCAAACGGACACAGGCACTGGGAACTAAGGTCGGGTGACACGACACCAGGGTAATCCTATGGGCTAGGTTTGTAAAGGCTCCAGGGCCATTAACCTGGTATACATCTATGACTTGTTAGAGTGAGTTTTACATTTATTGTTTTGATACCGGTTCAGTTGCCTGTGTAGGGAATTAGATAAAAAAATCTAAAGATTTAAGATGATCAGGAAGAAGGACAGATGAGATCTGTAGACTGATTTAATGAGGGAGAAGGCCTATGGCAATTGCGCATGATTTTCTAAAAAGGTATGATACTGTCTCTGAGTCCAGAGAGAGAGATGATAATGGTTAGCACAATACCCTGAACTGAGGTAAAAACAAGAAAGAATGAGCTGCTGTTCATGATAATGACGGAGTTTAAGAGGATTGTAACTGAGATACATACATATATATATATATATATATATATATATATATCACACACACATAAAGGATAGTGAGGGAAAAGTACTCACAAGAGAGGAGAGTGTGTTGAGTAGATGGAAAGAGTATTTTGAGAGGCTGATGAATGAAGAGAATGAGAGAGAGAGAAGGTTGGATGATGTGGGGATAGTGAATCAGGAAGTGAAACAGATTAGCAAGGAGGAAGTAAGGGCAGCTATGAAGAGGATGAAGAATGGAAAGGCTGTTGGCCCAGATGACATACCTGTGGAAGCATGGAGGTGCTTAGGAGAAATGGCAGTGGAATTTCTAACTAGATTGTTTAATGAAATTTTGGAAAGTCAGAAGATGCCTGAGGAGTGGAGAAAAAGTGTTTTGGTACCTATCTTTAAGAATAAGGGTGATGTGCAGAGCTGCAGTAACTACAGAGGGATAAAACTGATTAGTCACAGCTTGAAGTTATGGGAAAGAGTAGTGGAAGCAAGTTTAAGAAGGGAGGTGATGATTAGTGATCAGCAGTATGGTTTCATGCCAGGAAAGAGCACTACAGATGCAATGTTTGCTCTGAGTGTTGTTGGAGAAATACAGAGAAGGTCAGAAGGAGTTGCATTGTGTCTTTGTAGACTTGGAGAAAGCATATGACAGGGTGCCTAGAGAAGAGTTGTGGTATTGTATGAGGAAGTCAGGAGGGGCAGAGAAGTACGTAAGAGTGGTACAGGATATGTACGAGGGTAGTGTGACAGTGGTGAGGACTGCAGTGGGAGTGACAGATCCGTTTAAGGTGGAGGTGGGATTACATCAAGGATCAGCTCTGAGTCCTTTCTTATTTGCAGTGGTGATGGACGGGTTGACAGATGAGATCAGACAGGAGGCCCCGTGGACTATGATGTTT
>NC_056747.1:70357751-70378327 GCF_019279795.1 Protopterus annectens | reverse complement strand
ATTTTTTTGATCTCTGGGCATTCACCAGCTGGCGATGTAAGTGTTCACCTCTACATTATTCATCTTTTTTGTACTACACCTGAGTGGGGGATTGTGTCAAAGGGCTTGGCCAGGAATCAAGGTAATATGGTGTAAACTTTACCTTCATCCATTGCTTTGATAACAAGTCTCATGTCCCAACACCTTTATAAGCAATGGTTCTTGGAATTCATAAATTCCAATGCCCTGGATCAACTAATCCATAGTCCCACCAGAAGGCTCAAATATCCTAGGGACCTGGTCATTACCAACATGGGAAATCAACACGCTCTCCATACCTATGGTCACCCCTCGTTAGTCGTGGAATTCTGACCATAAGCTAATCACCCTTAACCATCCACATCCCACCCCCAGTAAAGAAACCACCATAAAAACTTCTCCCAAAGCCAACTTCATGCTACTCCAAGTAGGGGAAGTGACAAACTTCATGGGGCCAATTCCATGTGCAGAGCGGTAAACTGAAAGTTCAACTGCTGAATCCTACACTAAGGCACTGCACGAGCAGGCATCCACTTTCATGCATGAATCGTAAGTGCCATCCCAAATAGAACCAAAATGCTCTCATCCAAAAAAAAAAGGGAAGCCAATCTGGTGAGTCCCCTGCTATAAACAAACTTTACAACAAAAGGAAGAAACTTTGCAGAAAAGAGGAAAATCCCAGGATGCAAAAAACTCCCTTACTAGCCTCAGTAAGAAACTGAGGATGCCTCATAAAATCTCCAAAGCTCAATTCTACGAAAATAAAGGTGCAAGCAAAAGATTCCAAAGACAACCACAAAGCATTCTATAACTATGTCAAGAATCTAAATGGCAATGCTCAAGATCTGCTCTGAGCTAAAACAGAATGGCATTAAATATACTGATCAAGGATAGTATTGCCAATATCTGGCAGATCGGGTTCAGTGCTCAACTTCACCCCCCTCTCACCCCCCCTAAGTAAATGGCCCATCTCAATACCACAGGAAGATTGCCAAATTCCAGTAATAACGGCCACACAGGTACAAAATGCACTCTCTAAAATGCCAAGAATACAGCATCCATGGGAATTCCAGATGACATCCCGGGCTGTGTACTACATGAACTACAATGCTGAACTGGCACCTCACCTAAGTGTCATGTTTAATCATAGCCTCACCTCAGGTCTCCATTGCTCAACTGAGTGGCATGAGCTTCCAGTTATCCCTAATCCACAAGGGGGATCCACCTTGGATCCTGGAAACTACCGTCCCCATCAGTCTCGGACAAGCCTTATCTGCAAGGCCATGGGCGTATTATCATGGAACTTATAAACAAAGACATTGGCAACCTTCAAACACTGGACCCTGCACCCAGTTTACAGTTGGGTTTGTAGAAGGGCCGATATTGTCTCCCTGAACCTGATTGACTTCTTTGAATCAGTCTCCGGGGCCATGGACAAGTGGTAAGGTGGTCCACACAGCCTATCTAGACCTTGCCAAGGCCTTTGACACCATCCCCCACTCTGGAATCATAGATAAACTTACTAAGTTGGGCATTAATCCTATGTCACCCAATAGGTTGCTAAATGGCTTACTGATAGAACCCACACACACTGTAAAAAGTAGCCCGACTCAATCCAGCTCCAGACAAGTGACGCGAAGTGGAGTACCTCAGGGTTCAGTCCTGGGGCCGCTCTTGTTTGGCATCTACTTCTCTGAAGCACAGGTCAACACTAAGGGACTCCTAGGCTAGCAAGTTTGCAGATGACTGCAAACTGGGAGCCATTATTGAATCCCAAATGATGTTGATACTCTACAAAAGAGGGCCTTACAGAAACAGATGCTTGGTGCCAGAGCCATGGGCTCCAAGCTCAATGCCAAGAAATGTATGTGTTATCCCCTTTGGGAAAAACATGTATCCATGAATTACCATATAGGTGGCAGTACACTAAACACAGAAAGTGTGATAAGAGACTTAGGGACACAGGTGGACAGTGGTCTCACCTTAAAATAACCACATCAGCCACAACAGTCGAAATCCTTCTATGTGGCACCACCTCATCATGAAGGCTTTTCATCCAGAAAAAAGAAGGTCATTGTCCCATGTACTCATCCCTCATTAGACCCATTATAGAATACAGCGCCCCATTTGGTATGTACCTCTCAAGACATCTGCAGCAACTGGAAAGGCCTCAGAAATACCTCCACTAAAAAGAATCCTGAGGCCTAAAGCAGATGCCCTCCTGACCCCTTAAAACTCCAGCTATACTCTGCTGCATATACCGTCTACTCAGAGGCGATCTCTGGCTTAACATACAAAGGCCATGTCAAACCCAGAGCTGTTGGACATGCTACACTTAAAAATCCCAATCCCTCAGAGCTACACGCTCAGGGATCTAAACATCATCACAATAAACAAAACATGCTGGAGGATGGGTTCCTGACCCAGAGACTCCCCAGACTGGAATAGGTTGCCATACATGTCAGACAGTTGCCTCTTTGGACCTCTTCAAGGAGGAACCTTGTGATTGGATGGGAGAAAGAGAATTCACCCAGGGATCCACGTCAGTCACCCCTGCTAGACAGGGTCCAGGAAAGTAAATAATGTAGGAGAAATAGCCAGAATTGGTATGCTTCAGAAGCAAGCCCATAGGCCTAAATTTTAGGGCTGATAGGGTCTAAAGTACCAACCTATGAACCTAAGAGTAAGAAAAGCTTAGCAACATTTTCTCATGATTTTGAGCCTTTCCACACTTTCCTCTGGGCTGTTTTTCAAACATATTTTACAGGGCCATGTGCATACATGTATGCATTCCTTGATTCACCTTCTTGAGTTGTAGCATTAAATTATATTCGCTTGTATAATACAGCACAGATTAGACTTGTTAGAGTGCATTTTTAAATTTATTGTTTAAACATTTTCCAGTAGGCAATGAAACAAACATGCATTAACCAATAATGACAAAACTGCCTATTCCAGAACATTTCCCATGATAACAGTCTACTTCCCACACACAACCTGCATTGGCCTTAAATTTATTGTTTTGAACATTTTTCCAGTAGGCAATGAAGCAAAATGCATACCAGTGAAAATGACAAAACTTTACCTCTAGTCAAGACATTTTCATGATAACAAGTCTACTTCACACACACAATATATAAATACTGAATCACAGTAGTGTAGAAAGCCATAGGCATGTTGGCTACATGTAACCTTTGTGAGATACTCTGCAGGTGTGGAGTATGTCTGTACAACACGGCATTACAGCTTACTGTGAAAAAAATCAGTACTTAAAATGGCAAGAGCTCTGTATCATATAGCTAGCAAAGCAGCAGTCAATCCCCTACACACTGACATATAAAATAAGCTCTTACTAATCAAAAATATTTCAGTAAATTCTCAGCTCCTACCTGCATTATGCATGCAATGAAAATTTTGCCAGTCTGGAAAAAGGTGGGGTCTACAACCTTGAATCTGGGGGTACTATAAGTAATTATAGCCTAACTTTAAAAGGAACAGTCAAAATGTTTCACCTTTTTATTCAAGAAATTTGGAGCAGAAGCCAAAACAATGGACAGAGTCCCAAAAAGTTAAACAAATTTTAAACATTCTTTTTTATTTGTAAACCAGGTAAGCCTACTGAAAAAGAGTGCAAGGAAAAATACCTGCCCCAAAAAATGGGAAATGAGCAGCTGCAACTGTCCCAATACACCTTGCATTGGTGTGCTGTGTTTTCATAAGTGGTGTGCATGTTAAAAGAAAAACTGCACTTGTTTAAAGGGGAAAAAAGTTAAAGAAAATGAACAGTTTGTGGAGCAAACAGCAGTAGGTATCCAACTGTTTAATCAACGGGCAGCATATGGCATCTGTTTGAGCCTTTTGATCCTCTTATGAGGTACTTTTGGGAGGTCTTTCAGTTGCTGCAGATGTCTGGTAAGGTACATCCCAAAAAGGGGGCATTGTACTCAATTATGGGCCTGATGAATGCAGAATAATAATAGAAATGATACCATTCATTCCACTTGGCAGGCATTTTTCTTTCATGTACCAAACATAGAATGAATAGTGAGTTTTGTAGGAGGTTGAAAAAGACATGAAGTTAACCTCAAGTCTTTTCATCGAGACTGCATTTAAGTTATTGTATTTTTACACAACCTCACATTCTTTCAACATCTCAGTAAGCCTCAAAAAGAGCATCACAAAAAAGAATGACTTGTGTATTTGTTACTCATTCACTATAGAACACTGGTGGCACTGAAACACATGCAGGGTCTTATCTTATTATTTTAAATCCAACAGCAGCTATAAAAATACAACTTTGAGAAGCACTCAAACACTTAAAATGCAGCTTTGTTTAGTTTACCTAAATACCAGAAAGCTGTGTAGTGGAATAACTACTCAAGGGAAGGAAATCGAATTTTAAATCCTCAGACTCTAGCACTAATAGAAACATGATTCAAGTAATACTCTATGGACTTGAAAGGTGCAAGGAAGAATAAAAAGTAAAACCAGCTTAAGATTCACCAGCTCCTTTATCTGATTTATTTTTATACTCTGCAAATAAATGACCAGGAACTCCCATTTATGCCAAAAGTATATTTTGATCCCAGTGCATAGAGCGTTAAGAAAGGGAAGTATATCTGTGTACCTTATATCTTTTGAAACATCACACATGAGCCCACACAGGATGCCATTTACTCATGTCTACCATTCTGTAGTTTGAAGAACATGCTGATTGTGATATTGTCAGACTCAATAATTTTAGTACTCCTTGGGAACCAATAGAGTTAAATGTTTTGACCAAGCATTTGGTTACTTTCAAGTCATTCAGACCCAGGCTGAGTCTGGAAGTTTAACAGGCACTGGTACATGACAGAAATTAATTAAATGTGCCCTATCCATTCTCCTCTCACAGACACAGACCTTAACTAGAAAAATAATTATTACCACCATATATGATTTATAAGCATGCTCGCTATCAAATTAGCATGAACCCACAAGAGTATGTACATGTGCACACACACAAGCTCACACTACTCTAATTCACTGCTTGGCAAGAAACAAAAATTAAAAAAAAAACACTTTTAGACACTAGCTCATAGAAGTTATTGAGTGTAAGCTCTAGTCTATTAAATGGTACTTCCTAAAGTGTCTTCCTTCTTGAGATCTATCAGTCAAATATTCAACTGAACTGTTAAGATTGTTGACTAACCAAATCCTTCAAATAGACATAAAAACAAAGGACAAAATACATTTCTGAACAACATTGGCTCTGTTGTAAGGTAATAAAAAAATAGGTCTGCAGTTTGAAAGTTTGCAAAAGTAAGGGCTGTGAAAAACCCAAAAGATGACCAAACATGGTGAGTGGCAGAATAAAACTCAACTATACAGACAAAAGAACTAGCACTAAATGACCAGACTCCCCAAAAGACCCATACAAAAGATTTGAATAAAACTCAACTATACAGACAAAAGAACTAGCACTAAATGACCAGACTCCCCAAAGACCCATACAAAAGATTTATATAACTATTGTCAAGATCTCATTAGACCTGCTACACAAAATTGCAATATAAAATGATTAAACAGTCCCTTCAACTCCTCTAAATCTGGAGTATAATAAAAGACATGACAACAGAAACATACAGTGGATACAAACCACCTTCTTTGTGAAAACCCACAATAATATTGTCAGTATATTCTTACCTGTTTGTATCTTTTCAAATGTCTACCAACACATAACTTACAATTGCGCAATCTAAGAACCTGTATGGCACATTGGCACCCTCTCTTTTTAGGTAACTAAGGTAGTAAACAAATACAAATCTCACTGTTTTCTAGTATGTATGTACACACACACACCAGCTTACTCACTCTGAAAAGCGTCCAGATTCCACAGCACACCTGTTTCCACTCCACTCCATCTTTAGTCAGTCCTGCAAAGAAAACCCGTCAGACCATCAGCAGAAACTGCTTCTAAAACCATCCGTTTCAGTTCCAGCTCGGCCATGCGATGATGTCAACATCGTTTCCACCCATAGTCCCGCGCTAGAGTCTGGAATTCAAATTCCCGATATAGAAACAGGTTGCAAACACCTGTTGCGTCTGTGCGATGGGACAGGATGCAAAGGGCGCTCTTAAGGAGGAACGCCGGGCGCTCTTAAGGAGGCACGCCTGCCCTTTAAAAAAAAAATTTTTTTTTTTTTGAAAATGAAACTAATCCCAATTAGCCGATTCCAGGGGGGTGCAAGTGCACCCCCTTGCACCTGCCTGCGGGCGCCCTTGTCTGTGACTCATTTAAATTCTACTGAATTTAACACTCAAACATAAAATTACAGGAATAGGGAGTCTCTCAGACTCCTGATTTGATACATGGGAGTTTTCACTGCATTGCTGCTGGTGCTTCCAAAAAACAATTGTCCTTTGTTGTAGAAGGAAGAAAGAAAAGCACAGCAGAATAATTCTCATTGGAGTCTGAGGTGTTGCATACAAAAGTACAAACTGTTGAAGCATTTAGAGCATTTTAGGAGCCACAAAAAGTGTTTCCCTCCCAAAGATGGGCATATTAGGCATATCAGCAATATCTTTTGGTTTATCCCGGTTAGGAGTCACAGAGGATCACCGGTCCACAGATTGAATGGCAGTGGTATTTTTACGGTGCTGAGTTGCCAGCCCGGCGCCCAACCTTCAAAGAAGGCACATACACACGCACCTACCTGCGTGTCTTTAAAGCTCACTCGACCACAGGGAGAACATGCAGACTCCTCATATCAGATGTTAAGCTAATTAGTGCCAGCGCTGATAAGCTTCTGACTCCCAGTCTGGCACCAGCTTGGAAGAGGAAAAGATGACTAACTGTGGAAGCTCCAAAGTCCAAATTATTTCTTGAAATTGTGGAGGAGTCTTCCCTTAAAGGTTCTGCTGTCTCCCTTTTAACTCTTTTTTTTATTTTTTTTTTATGTAAAATTACATGTGCTTTGAATTTAGACTATGCATAATCAGAGCAGGTGAAGACGGACCCTGGATATGCATACTTGGTGAAATGCCTTTATATAAGTTAACCCTCTTTTGTTTTTTATAGTACGCTATTTCATAATGCTTGTATACAGTCATCATTGCTGCAGAAAGTAGGGTAGTTAAATAATTCTGAATTGAAAATTGCAGAGTTTGATGTTAGCCTTGGTTCAAAATACACTATATATTGTAAATTGATGGCTTTTTCTGTTTTAAATCATGAAAAATATGTACTCTTTTATTGGAGAACTTAGTTATTTTGTCTTTATCCTGCCTACAATTGAGTAATACTAAAGATTTAAGAAAAAATGACTTGTTGGAGAAAATGTACTTTGAAGCATTGTTTACCAGGTTCATTGCAGGTGCAAATTACTGAATGTTTTGATGTTCATAGAAGCTATCTACTTCAGGAAAAAAAAGCCCGATAGCTTATCACTGACTTGTAAATGTATGTGAAGTTCAATGGACGTCAGCTTCTTGAAGTAATGCTAGTTATTTCAATGTCCTTAACCAAAATATCTGTACATGAAGAAGCCATCTTGTCCCTCTCCTGATTTACAGAGGTTCTGAAAAAACACTGGTAGAGGGATTACTAGATTCAGTCCTCTAACTCCAAAACTAGAATTTTATGGAAAAAGTGAATGGATTAGACCTCTTTTCAGAGGTTTTGACCAAGATGTGCATTTCCATTTGTATGTAGCTCCCACTGTATTTCATTGTAGAGGTAATAGACTGTAGTTTTCCATTACACCACACAATTTTGAAAGTGAAAGAGGGGACTGGAACACTAGCTGAAGGAGGGAAGACTGAGACAGTGAGCTGAAGGGAAAAAGGGCCTTGCAGCATGACTGGATTTTCTTTTCTAGTGCTTTGGGACAGGGAAGTAAAGTAGCAGATTGTCTGTCTCTTGCTGAAATCCTGGATGATGGGATTTTGTGGAATCAGGAGGTAAGTCTGAAACCAGTAGTTTCATGCCTGCTATGATTCAGCAAGAAAAGGAGTTCCCTTTGACCTAGTACAGAGACGCTATAGATTACCAGACTTCTGGTAGGTGATTTTCTACTTTTCTCATCAGAGGAACCATGATGCCTGGTCACTAGGATATTCTCAACTGAGTGGTGAGAGGCTCTGGCTGTCATTTCGTATTTTTAGAAGATTGTGGCCCCCCCCAAATGCTTTGTGGATTACAAATAACTGTGATCCATATCAGCTCCAACTTGGGCCCCATCATGCCGGCAGCAAGACTTAAGTAGTCACTGGCCAGTGAACATGGTATGATAGTGTTTCATATTTGATCTGTGTATAATTGATCAAGGGGCAGAGGGTGTTAGTACTGCTAAATGACATTGCATTCTCTCATATTTGTATTGTGGCACTATATAAATCTTTATTGTTTAATGATAATGCATTTTGCTGTGTTAGTACTGCTGCCTTAAAGAATCTTTACTGCTCAATGACATTGCATTTTCTCATATTTGTATTGCATTATAAATCCTCATTGTTCAAGGACATTGCATTTTGCTTTTATTAGTACTGCTGCCTTCAAGAATTTTGTGGCTCAATAACCTTCCATTTTCTCATATCTGTATTGTCGTATTATGACTCTTATTGCTCAATGACCTTGCATTTTTTCCCGTGTTTGTATTGCTGCATTATAAACCTTTACTGCTCATTGATATTGCCTTCTTTGTGCATGTTTGAATGTCAAGACCTTCTGTTGAGTTCTGGGGAAGAGGGTAAATGTGTGTTTTTACTGCATGCATATCTCCTCTTGCCTTATTGCTAACTGGTGCACTGTTGAAATTTGTTTATGGTTGTACTATTGCCTTTTTAAACTAGACATGTCACCTGGAATAAAATCTGTCCCTCTTGTCACCTTGGGGTGTTGGGCCTAATAGGGGTGTCACCAGAGCCGGGTAGAAAGGAGCCCATATCTCCATCTACACCTGTGGGTGTGCTACATTTGGAGGCTTGTCCAGGATTGCCTGTACTGCCTTGGACTCAACCCTATTTCCCCTGTACATGTGGAAAGCAAATTCAGCAGCAACATGAACCCAGAAGTAGCTGCAAAGTGGTGCAAACAGCACAATGCTCAGTCAGAGCATTGCTTACTTCTGGTGTTGCCAGAGGTCTCATGGACTGATATGCAAATACATCATGTCACAGGATCCTTGCCAGTTGTGGGGCATGGATTTTTGTTGGACAGCACTGTGGACCCTACCGAACAGAGCACATTGGCCTTATTAGAATGGAAAAATCCTTTAGTGTATGGGCACATATCTTAGAGCGTACAAATTTCAGGTGAGAGTGCAGTCAGTGTGGTAATCCCTGAGAAATGCACTACCTCAGCAACAGAGAAAATAACTGTGGAAGCTATCCAAGTAGGTCAGAACCTTATACCAGAAGCTGCAGCTTCACTGCCCATAAATACTATAGGGCCTGAAGTTTTGAATGCTTTGGGAAGTAGTGTAGAAAAATGCTTAAAGCTTATACAGCCATTCACTGGGTTTGGCTTACACAAATTGTGTTTCTTTTTTGGCAAACAACCCACACCTTGGAGAGGAAGATTTTGAATCCTGGATAGATCAGGCTTCACAAGCCTTAGAGGAGTGGGATATCCCAGAATCTCAGAAGCAGCAGATAGCTGAAAGTCTAAAGGGATTAGCTGCGGATACCATACACAACCTAAGGATGGGTAAGCAAGATTGCATGACCAAGGACTATTTAGGAGTACTGCAGGATGTGTTTGGAAGGACCGAGAGGGCTGCTGACCTACTGTAGCAGTTTGAACATACATACCAAGATGTTGGTGAGAAACTATCTGATTGCATTAAGCGATTAGATAAAATGCTCCACCAGATCATCCTAAAGAAGGGAATGGATCCGAAAGTAGCTGATCAAGTACGGATTAGACAAATTTTACAGACAGCTCAAGCTATGGACCCCATTGTGTGGAAAATGAGTGAGAAATATGGAAGAGACTAACTTTTTCTCAGTTGGTTAAAGTGGTGAGGGAAGAAGCCATGTTGGAAGCCAAATCTCAGTGTTCAACAGCAACTAAAACAGTGAGTGAAGACTAGCAGGAGCCTATAGCCGTGCCCACTACACAAACAGGAGTCTGGCCTTGAGTGTCTGCAATGTAGAGGTGTCACAGTTGCAGATGCAGGTGTCATCCCTGACCAACACCATAGCTAAAGTCACTAAGACAGTTGCAGAATTCCGTGGTAACTTTAGCTGAAGGGAAGAATAAATCCGCTAGAACCTCCACAAAAGGACTCTGAGGAAGAACCAAATCAGCCAATGCTCAGTTTCTACGGGATTTTGTTTTCACTGTGGGGATGCAGGGCATATAAAGCGACAGTGTCCTAATGCACAGAACTTTGAAAAGAGTGAACTATTATTGACTAGTGTAATGCAGGGAAACTTCAAAGGGCCTTAGTGAAGGAACCAGCTGAGTGCCCAGTTACAAAGAGCTCCATAAAATCTAACATCCTGGATTTCCTTTCCACCCTAACCCTTGTAATAGGGGAGAGAAACTACCTACTATGCGCACTTCTAGCTCATCTGAGGTGAACAAGTGAATTGGAAAGCCATCTCAGCATCTGAGACTGCAAAGCATTACTAAGCAAGAGTCTTGTCCGTTAAAATGGCGAGGTCAATGGCAGACAGCCATACAGCTGAACACCGGAAACAAACTACCCAATGGCCTACTGGGACCGTCCCCTGTCATGTCAGTAAAAATAGTGTGTAGTAAAGCACTGTTAGATACTGGTGCACAAATCGCCATTCTGTACAGACTTCTACCAAAAATAGTTAAAGCATTTGCCACTTGAAACATTAGAAGATTTGGAGATCTGGGGGCTAATTGACATGAAGTTCCCTTATGGTTATGTCTCACTCAAGCTAGAATTTTCCACTTCAGTTGTTTGGTTAACAGAAGTTTTTGTAACTCTTGCTGTGTGCCCCAGGCCAAAAGGAAAGTATTCAGCATCTTTTAGTGGGGACAAATACTGACCTCGTCAGAAGGATGCCAATGCCTCAGTTGACCTAGGAACACCCACCACTACATCCTCTTCTGAGACCAGTTTTCTGGGCCCTTCAAAGGGAGAAGGATAGTAAGAAAGATGAAATTGGTTGTGTGGACCATGTCTGGGAAAGAGCATATAATTCATCCTGGTCAGTTGACCTGCTTGAAAGCCAAAGTGAGGATGTGTGGACAGTTTCCTCATCTCATGATGGAAACTAATCCAGAAAGTGACATGCCACTGGGGCTTGTTACTAGTCCCAGAAGTTTGGCCTGCAGACAAGTTAAAGCATCCGTAATGACACTTTGCCTTTAAGGTTGAAAAATAAAGTATTCCCATTATCCTGCGTTCACAGGTGTGTTTAGGAAATGTTTATGCTGCCACTCCCTTACCTGCTTCTGTGTTGACAAGGAATGAGAGCAGAGCCATCTAGTTGAAGCTGGAAGATATTGATATAGGAGGTGGTCTCTTGCCCCCTGAGTGGCTAACTAGAGTTAGAGCTATTAATGAAAAAGAAAAATTGTTTACTACTAGTGAACTAGATGTGGGCTGTGCAAAAAGTGCAGAACACTGAATAAGAGTAAGAGGACCGGCCTTTTCAGGAATGTTCCAGAAAAGTAGCCTCAGGAGACCTGGAGGACTTAAAACATGTGGAAGAACTAAAAGCTGCAGGGATAATTTGAGTCAAGTCCATATGCCTCTCCCATTGTCAGGAAAAAGAATGGGTCAGTTTGCATGTGTTGACTATTGTACTCTGAATCAACAAACCATTCCAGACCAGTACACAACTCCCCAGATTGAAGAGTCTCTAAATTGCCTGGTGGGGCAGTAAGTGGTTCAGTGTGCTAGACTTAAGGAGTGGATACTATCAAATCCCTATGCACCCAGAATATAGAAAAGACTGCTTTCATCACCCCTTTGGGATTTTTTGTTTGATCGCTCACCTCAAGGTTTATCAAATGCACCGGCAACTTTTCAGAGAATCATGGAAAGAACGGTTGGAGACCTAAATCTCCTGGAAGTCTTGGTCTACCTGGATGACATTGTCTTTGGGAGGACCCTAGAGGAGCGTCAAGAAAGACTGAAGGGGGCAGGATTGAGAAGGAAGGCCTGAAGTTGTCATTGGACAAATGCAAGTTCTTCTAACCTTCAGTGACCTAGGTGGGGATTGTAGTGTCTGCAAATGGCCTATCCACAGATCCCAGCAAAGTTGAAGTGGTGACATCTTGGCCCAGACCCAAAAGTATTACAGAGCTGCGATTATTTCCTCGGGTTCTGCAGTTACTATAGAAGGTTTGTGGAAGGATTTTCAAAGAAAGCAAGACCAAGAAAGCAGATGAAGATATCCTTGTGAAAAAGCCTAAGAGTCATTGAGCTCCTGAGTGTGAAGAGTCAATTGAACAGCTTAAGTACTGCCTCACACATGCCCCTGTGCTGGCATATGTTGACTCAACAAAGCCATACACTTTACATGTGGATGCTAGCAGGGATGGCTTAGGAGGAGTCCTTTACCAGGAGTATGACAAGCTGCTGAGACCTGTGACTTATCAGTCGGATTTTATCCCCCACAGAAAGAAACTACCCTGCACACAAGTTGGAATTCCTTGCCTTAAAGTGGGCAGTAGTGGACAAGCTGACTATCTGTATGGGGCTGTATTTGAAGAGTAGACTGACAATCCTCTGACATGCATCCAGACCACTGCAAAGCTAGATGCTACTGGCCACAGATGGATGGCAGCTCTATGCAACTATAATTTCAGTTTGAAATATCACCCAGGGCATGAAAATGGAGATGCTGATGGTTTCTCCAGAAGATCTCTGAGATTTACACCCCGATGATGAATGGGTGCAAATTCCAGCACCAGGGGTGAGAGCTATGTGTTGGATTGCAACCTGCAATCAACACACTGAATGTTGGGCCTGGATGTTTGGTCTGTCTGCAGCAAGCATACCCCAAACTTGCTGTAATCTGGTCACTTTTCAGGCTTTATCACTACCAGCTTTGAGTAACAGTGACCTCAGGAGAGATGCAGGAGAAGACCCCTTAGGTCAGCTGGTGGTAGCTGCTTTAGAAAAGAAACAGGTTAATGCTTTGCATGGATATTCGCCCACTGGCAAGACCTTTGGCCAAAGAATGGGACAGACTCCTGATACAGAATGGACTAGTGTATAGGAGATCTCCTAGTGCACTCAGCAGTGAAAAATGGCAATTGTTGCTTCCTTTGAAGTATAGAGAAGTAGTACTTCGGTCATTGCATGATGAACATAGTCATCCTGGTTATGACAGAACTATGGGTCTGGTACGAGGTAGGTTCTACTGGCCATGTATGAAGCAAGATGTTGAATTGTCGTACATGTCTTTGTTGCATACAGAGAGAGACTCTGCTGACCAGAGCTGCCTCATTGGGTCAAATGGAAAGTAGTGGACCCATGGATCTGGTCTGTGTAGATTTTCTGTGTTGAACTGGATGAAGGTGGGATCATTAATGTGCTGGTGGTGACAGACCACTATACCAGATACACTCAAGCAGTTCCCACTCACAACCAGAAAACTATTAGTGGCAAAACTAGGTTCTTTGTACACTATGGCCTGCCAAAAAGGATACACTGTGATTAAGGATGTGATTTTGAGAGCAAGCTTGTCCATGAACTACTCACTCTGTTGGGAGTCCAAAAAAGCCACACCACTCCCTATCCTCAAGGGGATCCTCAGCCTGAGTGTTTCAAAAGAACTTTACTAGACATGTTGGGGACACTATCTGCTGAGAAGAGTCAATGAAGTAGACATGTAGCCACAGTGGTACATGCAGTACTAAACATGATGGTACAGGATTCTCATTTTACTTCCTAATGTTTGGAAGAGAAGCTCCTCTTCTTGTTTGCAACCTTTGGAGTTTCATCTGATACACCAGTGTGAACTCACGGCAGTTGCATGGAGACTCTAAGAACCTCTGGCTTACGAGCGAAACAAGGCTCACTATGACAAAAGTAAAGATGCATGACTTGCAGCCAGGGGACAGAGTTCTTTTGAGAAAAACTACAAGGAAAACATAAACTAGCAGACTGCTGGGGATCTGATATTTACATATTTTTGTTCTTAGCTACCTAATATCCCTGTCTACCAAGTTTGCCCTGAGGGGAAAGAAGGTACAATTAAAACCTGGCACTGAAACAACTTTAATGCCTTTGGCAAAATCCGTGAGACTCGAGTCCGGATCCCAAAATGGCTCAGCGAAAGCCTAACTCAAGGTGACCCAGAAGGCTAAGGTGGAGAGTAACTGTCCTCTCCAGTATTCAGGAGCCTATGCTTCCTCCTGCTGAAGGAGAGGAAGACTGTGATGACTGGGGTTTCAGTGGGCTTTTTTGAGGATGTTCAAGCCCCCTTGGGCTGTAATCTCAATGTAAATGCACCAGAATTCATTCCTTGTCATTTTGAGCAGCCCAGACCTAACAACAGACTAATGTTTCTGTGCCTCTTGCAGAACCTGATACTGATGGAGGCCCTGCTATGCAAACTTCAGAAAATAGTGGTGAGGACAGTCATGCCGTTATGGAAAATGAAAAGTTATACAAGAGGAGAGTTTAGAAGTAGACAATATGCCTACTGAAGAACTGGACATAGAATGTGATGCGAGTGACAAACCTTCAGAGCAAAATTCCTTAGCAGTCTCAACTAAACCAAAACTGTGGAGACTGATTCGGCCCCCACAGAGACTGTCCTATAACAGTTTGGGACATAGTACACAGGAACCTGTGACCACAGCTCATCGGAGGGTCTGCGCTCATAATCCCTATGCCTTCTACTCCAGTGGTGACACCTCATCCCAAGTTAAGCATAAGGCTGATTACCCTTGGTGGAATGTACCTTTTTGAATGCAAAAATTGTTCAGTTGACAGTGCATTAGTGTTTGTAAATATTTTTTGCTAATCTAACTTTTGACTTGGGGGGGCAATATTTTCAAGTGGGGGAGAGTGTAGCTCCCACTTTATTTTATTGTAGAAGTAATATGCTGTAGTTTTCCATTACACCACAAGGTGGAGCTCCTTTTCAGGAATATAAAAGATAATTTCGAAAGTGAAAGAGGGGACTGGAACACTAGCTGAATGAGGGAAGACTGACAGAACTGAAGGGAAAAAGGGCCTTCCAACATGACTGGATTTTCTTTTCTAGTGCTTTGGGACAGGGAAGTGAAGTAGCAGATTGTCTGTCTCTTGCTGAAATCCTGGATGATGGTATTTTGTGGAATCAGGAGAGAAGTCTGAAACCAGTAGTTCCACACCTGCCATGATTCAGCAAGAAAAGGAGTTCCCTTGGACCTAGTACAGAGAAGCTATAGATGATTACCAGAGTTCTGGTAGGTGATTTTCTACTTATGTCATCAGAGGAACCACGGTGCCTGGTCACTAGGATATTCTCAACTGAGTGGTGAGAGGCTCTGGCAGTCATTTCCTATTTTTATAAAGATTGTGGTCCCCCAAAATGCTTTTTAGATTACAAATAACTGGGATCCATATGAGCTCCAACTTGGGCCCCATCATGCCAGCAACAAGACTGTAGTCACTGGCCAGTGAACAGGATATATTAATGTTTCGTTTCATAGTTGGTCTGTTTAGAATTGATCAAGGGGGTGGAGGGTGTTAGTACTGCTAAATGACATTGCATTCTCTCATATTTGTATTGTGGCACTATAAATCTTTATTAAATGATACATTTTGCCATGGTAGTACTGTTGCCTTAATCTTTACTGCTCAATGACATTGCATTTTCTCATATCTGTATTGTGACTTTTATTACTTAACGACATTGCATTTTTCCCTGTGTTTGTATTGCTGCATTATAAAGCTTTACTGCTCATTGATATTGCCTTTGTGCATGTTTGAATGTCAAGACCTTCTTCTGTTGAGTTCTGGGGAAGAGGGTGAATATGTTTTTATTGCATGCATATCTCACCTTGCCTTATTGCTAGCTGGTGCACTGTTGAAATTTGTTTATGGTTGTGCTACTGCCTTTTTAAACTAGTGTCACCTGGAATAAAATCTGTCCCTCTTGCCACCTTGAGGCATTGGGCCTCATAAGGATGTCACCAGAGTCTGGTAGGAAGGAACCCATACCTCTTTAGCTGCACCTGTGGGTGCACTACATGTATCTAGCCAAAATAAGCAGAAGAGGTTTTTGCCTTTCAGAATATAGCGACAGCCCTGTGACATTAGTGCTGTTTCCCCTTCATATCTTGGGTGTACGGCAAGACCAAATGCAGATGTGTGTTCAGAAGATCTAGACCTGGGGTCTGCAACCTTCACTATCAAAAGAGCCATTTTGGCCCCTCTCCCACCAAATAAAATTCAGCTGGAGCCACAAAAACCTATTTAACCTCTAAAATTATAACACATCATATCAAGTTTTATAGTTTATTATACTATATATAAAACAATAAGAGCAATATTTAAAATCCATCCCTGTTTTTGTTCCTTTGTTGGAATTTTTATTGGAATCACTATCGCTGTGTGTGTGCATAAAATGCATGTTAACAAACCATTTTTTTGTGCAAGTTTATAAGAGCAGTATTTAAAATGAATCTCTATTTTTGTTCCTTTGTTGACCTTTATTTGGGTTATGTCCAGATTTCAAGAGTTTGAGAGGTATGAGAAGTACGGAAACATTTCAGGAGATGCTGCTGCTGCCAGGGGATGTTTGTGTGTGTAATGTATGGTAACAAACCATGTTATTCTAGCAAGTTTCTAAGTTCATAAGAGCAATATTTAAAATATGTCACTCGATCGCTCTGTCTGTGTCATGCAGAGTGGCCATTATTTTTCAAAGCTACAGGGAGCCACAGCAAAGGGGTGGAAGAGCCACATGTGGCTGCAGAGCCGTAGGTTGCAGATCCCTGATCTAGACCTTTTCATTCACTACTGTTTCTGGCATCTGCAGAATGTAGCACGTAGTGTGAGGATGTTCAGCAGTTGAGCTTGGGGTTTAGGGATGGATAAAAGTATGTAGGACATGAATCTAGCAGTCTTCACTAATAGTAAAGCATTTTTCTTACATTTGAGAAGTTATAGGAAGAGCCAATATGGAATGAATGCAAGAATAGTGTAACTGTTTGTTTCTGATCATAGTACATTGGTTGTGATTAAAAACTCTTTGGAAGTACTTGTACAGTAATTCCTCAGTGACAAATGATAGGATTGCATTCCAGTTGTATAAAAATGCAGTTTATTATGATATAGTACAAAAAGCTATCTCAGCAGTAGGGGCTGATGGGTTAAATAGCTTCTTTCTGGGGAAATTAGAGCAGTTGTTACCAAGTTTGGCTTATAAATGTTTATTTTATATACTTAAACATCTATAATAGATAAATATTGCATGTTTATGCATGTTTATTCAAAGCAAAGTTTATTCCTGACAAATGGAAAGAAGCAATATGTTGATGCTTACTGTTCAGTAAGCCTTATTAGTGTTCTTGGTAAGTGCCTTAGAAGGATAAAAGTACAGAAACTATACAGAGAACGAATGTAGGGTCCTTTTACCAAACATGGTTTTACAGGCAGTCATTGCTGTTTTACTAATCTTGCTAGCTTTTATTTGAACCTGGTTGATTCTATATATCTGAGATTGTCAACAGATGTCCTATAGTCAGACTTGGGAAGGACCTTTGGCCATGTGCCCAATATAGACATAAAACAATGACGTTATTATGAAATGACCATTTTATACACAGATGGGTAACAAATAGTCTTAGGGCAGAGTCTGTAGGGTGAAAGTAAAGAACACCACCTACTTGGAGGATAAGGGGGTGGATGCAGCTGTACTTCAGGGGTTGGTACCAGGCCCAATATTTAGTATATTGATCTCAATTTCATTATCATCCAACTAGTATTTGGGTTGGCAAGCTTGTTGACCACTCCAAGAAAGGGTTTCTTGTTACTAAGATTAATCAGTCTTCCTTGCAAAAGTATTTGCACAACCAGTTGAGTCCAAAGATATTTTAACACCAAGAAATGTTAGTTTTTTTGCTGGTAAAAAAGTGACTGCCTTTAAGCCTTATTTAACAGATTATTGCTGAAGGACAGTAAGATCAGAGAGATCTGGGTTAGCAAACTGACAATCAGTTGTGCTTTGAGGATCTGAATTTAATTATTAGGAAAATGAAGTCCATGTAGAAGGATATATTGTGCTGTGTAACTAGTAAGGATGAGGAAGTATTACTATTAATTTATAAATATATGAACATTCCATATATATAATACTGCATTGTAGCTTATAGGTATGTATCTCACAGATCCAGAAGCGATACAAAGGACTTTTTTACAACACAAATAACCAATGCAAAACACCTTGGTTATAGGAATAGGCCTGGTGAGTTCTTTATTTTCCATAGGCTGGTTGGAGGGACCTTAAGTTCATAAGTAAGGATTGGGCAATTGGTCTGCTGACCATTTCAAGCCTAACCTAAAACACTTATTCAAATTTTCCCTCTAGCCTCAAGGAGGGCAAGGCAAGAAGGACTAGAAGAGAATTTGAGGCTGTCCATCCAATTATCTAGGTTTACCTTGAAGGTGGCAAGGGTGCTACTCTGCTTTACATGTAGTCGAAGCTTGTTCCAGAGGTGAGGAATACATTGGGAAGTGAATCTATCACACCAACATATCTCATTTATACTGATTTAAGGTTTAGTTCCTTTAACTGAGTATTTGATGTAACATTACTTCTGTGCTGGAATAGATCAAATAGGGCTGGATCTTTCAAGACATGAAAGGCTATACATAGATCTCTATGGAGGAGTCTGTAAATGACTGACTACAGGGAAAGGACTCAGTTTCATCTGATAACTAAGATTTTTGAGGCCACTGATCTTTATGAATCTGTAAGGTCTTTCAAGTTGTGGGATATGTTTAGATAAATACATGCCAAAAGGTGCATTATATTCAACAATGGGTCTGACGATGTGAGCAAAGGGGAATTTTTTGGATCTAGTGGAGATGCCTTTGGAAATTAGATGGACAGGACTTTCTTAGTTTACAAATGCTATGGAAATTAAGTAATGTCATCCTTAAAGGTTGGAATTTCCACAGTATCCCTTTTCTCCTAGGAATAATCATGCACTGGTGGCACAACTGACTGACTTGCAATTCAAGCCTGAAAATGATTTTTGCCCATTGTAGGACTGAAAAGTTATGGAATTTTGTTACAGCTACATATCCGAAAGGCAGAGTTTAGTCAATTTCAAGAATCATTTAGACACTTTGTTTGCCATTTGATTGTATACTCCAAATTTATGCTAGCAGACTCTTTAATAGCCAAATCCTGAGTCTGACAGCCAACCACATTGAACACTGAAATGTAAACAGAATATGTCAGATCAGTCCATTATCATGAGCAAAGTAAGGAATTCCACATATAAGAACTTGAGTTAGAGTTGCAGCCAGGGTGATAGGCCAACCATTCAGACAGAGGAAAGGAACAGCTTCCATTAATTCATCTCTGTTGTAGAGTGATACAGAAATCCTGCATTGTTACTGTAGTAGCTGCACCAGTAGAGACCAGGAAGACTGTTGGGGGGAAATACAAGTTGACTGAAGGCAATAGGCCCTCTCTCTGAGGGCTACTGAACCCTTGAGCCAACCTAGAGCTGAGACTTGGGTAATGTTATGGATGGTGTTGCTGTGCCATAGGACCATGCCCCTCTCCCCTGAAGCTAAAAGCTGTCACCTGAAGCTAAGACAATGGTGAAGGGGAGGCATTGTTTCCCCCTAACAGGGAAAAATTAAGAAAGAATAGGAAAACACGAAGCTGCAGAGAAATGTTTCTTCCTCACTGCTAGAATTTCCTCATGCTTCTAGACTTCCTTCTCTTCAGTTTCATCTTCCAGATCTTGTTTTTGTGATGCTGAAGATGTCCATGCCATTGTGTAGCAAAAAGCAGTGGAGCCAGTTTCCTTGGAATGGGGGGTTCTGTTCTCTAGATATTTTCTAACCACACAAGTTGGGGAACGTCCATTAGTTAAGAGGTCGTTCTTTCCTTTCTATTTTTATTTATTTATTTTTTAAGATGGTTGCCCTGGGGATTGTTTTCCCATTCCAAAATCAAGGTTTCTGGATGACCATCTTGGAATTGAGCCATTTTGTTTTATTGTTACTAATGGCAAGACAAAATGCAGTGCAGGTCTCATCACCCTTCATATTACTTGTCTGGAACTCTGACTTGTGACCCAGGTGCGTCTCCAGGAATATTCAGAAACTAAATCTGCTGTATCACTGTGGCTAACATACAAAATGATCAATTTGGATGGCTATAGGACTTAAACTCAAAGTAGATTGCAAGACACTTGGGCAGTCTTGTTCTGTCTTCCTTGTCGGGGGAAGTTAACTTCCAGAAAATATTCTTGACTATTTGCAAGTACTTTGATAGCTTTTCTTTCTCAAGAAACGAGAGAAGAAATTTGTTGTGCAGCTATTTTGTTCAAAGAGGGAATTCCAAGTCCAGTGTTTTCCTTTTTCTAGGTCGTTTTTTCCGCCATGCCTGATGACCATTGAACC